>NC_090411.1:20172639-20245640 GCF_036365525.1 Heterodontus francisci
TGTAAAGATTAATGCAGTAAAGGGTGTTGGCTGCTGCTTCCCAAGAGAAAAGAATTGGTATGTGTGGCTCAATGGTACAACTTGCTTCCGAACCAGGTTTAACTCAGGGTTGTCCAACATGCGTCCCGCGAGCCAGGATCCGGCCTGCCAAAGGTTTCCATCTGTCCCACAGATGTATTTCAGAGATGAGAAATTCTCCATTGTCTTTCAGACCGGCTTTTTAAAAAAGATCACAAGTCAGTTTCACAGCTGACGGGTGCAGCATGAGAGCGGTTACAGCGGTATCCCAACTTCGGACAGATTCGGGTTTTCCGAGGGGAAGAGAGGGGGAAGAGAGAGAGAGATGAGGGGAAGAGAGAGAGAGGGGAAGAGAGAGAGATGGGGAAGAGAGAGTGAGAGAGAGAGAGAGTGGGAAGAGAGAGAGAGTGGGGAAGAGAGAGAGGGAGAGAGAGAGAGAGAGTGGGGAGAGAGAGAGAGAGGGGGAAGAGAGAGAGTGGGGGAAGAGAGAGAGAGTGGGGAGAAGAGAGAGTGGGAAGAGAGAGAGAGGGGAAGAGAGAGAGAGAGAGAGAGTGGGGAAGAGAGAGAGAGCGAGAGGGGGGAAGAGAGAGAGAGAGATGGGGGGAAGAGAGAGAGAGTGGGGGAAGAGAGAGAGTGGGGAAGAGAGAGAGAGTGGGGGGAAGAGAGAGAGAGTGGGGAAGAGAGAGAGGTGGGGGGAAGAGAGAGAGAGAGTGGGGGAAGAGAGAGAGAGTGGGGGGAAGAGAGAGAGAGTGGGGGGAAGAGAGAGAGAGTGGGGGAGAAGAGAGAGAGAGTGGGGGAAGAGAGAGAGAGTGGGGGAGAGAGAGAGAGAGTGGGGGAAGAGAGAGAGAGTGGGGGAAGAGAGAGAGAGTGGGGGAAGAGAGAGAGAGAGAGAGTGGGGGAAGAGAGAGAGGGAGAGAGAGAGAGTGGGGGGAAGAGAGAGAGAGAGTGGGGGGAAGAGAGAGAGAGAGTGGGGGAAGAGAGAGAGAGAGTGGGGGAAGAGAGAGAGAGAGTGGGGGGAAGAGAGAGAGAGAGAGAGAGAGTGGGGGGAAGAGGAGAGAGAGAGAGTGGGGGAAGAGAGAGAGAGAGAGAGAGAGTGGGGGGAAGAGAGAGAGAGAGAGAGAGTGGGGGGAAGAGAGAGAGAGGAGAGAGTGGGGGAAGAGAGAGAGTGGGGGGAAGAGAGAGAGAGAGAGAGAGAGTGGGGGGAAGAGAGAGAGAGAGAGAGAGAGAGTGGGGTAAGAGAGAGAGAGAGAGAGAGAGAGTGGGGTAAGAGAGAGAGAGAGAGAGAGAGAGTGGGGGGAAGAGAGAGAGAGAGAGAGAGTGGGGGGAAGAGAGAGAGAGAGAGAGAGTGGGGGGAAGAGAGAGAGTGGGGGGAAGAGAGAGAGAGAGAGAGAGTGGGGGGAAGAGAGAGAGAGAGAGAGTGGGGGAAGAGAGAGAGAGAGAGAGAGTGGGGGGAAGAGAGAGAGAGAGAGAGAGTGGGGGGAAGAGAGAGAGAGAGAGAGTGGGGGGAAGAGAGAGAGAGAGAGAGTGGGGGGAAGAGAGAGAGAGAGAGAGTGGGGGAAGAGAGAGAGAGAGAGAGTGGGGGGAAGAGAGAGAGAGAGAGAGTGGGGGGAAGAGAGAGAGAGAGAGAGTGGGGGGAAGAGAGAGAGAGAGAGAGTGGGGGGAGAGAGAGAGAGAGAGAGTGGGGGGAAGAGAGAGAGAGAGAGAGTGGGGGGAAGAGAGAGAGAGTGGGGGGAAGAGAGAGAGAGAGAGAGAGAGTGGGGGGAAGAGAGAGAGAGAGAGAGTGGGGGGAAGAGAGAGAGAGAGAGAGTGGGGGGAAGAGAGAGAGAGAGAGAGTGGGGGGAAGAGAGAGAGAGAGAGAGTGGGGGAAGAGAGAGAGAGTGGGGGGGAGAGAGAGAGAGTGGGGGGGAGAGAGAGAGAGTGGGGGGAAGAGAGAGAGAGAGTGGGGGGAAGAGAGAGAGAGAGAGAGAGTGGGGTAAGAGAGAGAGAGAGAGAGAGAGAGTGGGGGGAAGAGAGAGAGAGAGAGAGTGGGGGAAGAGAGAGAGAGAGAGAGAGTGGGGGGAAGAGAGAGAGTGGGGGGAAGAGAGAGAGAGAGAGAGAGTGGGGGGAAGAGAGAGAGAGAGAGAGAGTGGGGGGAAGAGAGAGAGAGAGAGAGAGTGGGGGGAAGAGAGAGAGAGAGAGAGAGTGGGGGGAAGAGAGAGAGAGAGAGAGTGGGGGGAAGAGAGAGAGAGAGAGAGTGGGGGAAGAGAGAGAGAGAGAGAGTGGGGGAAGAGAGAGAGAGAGAGAGTGGGGGGAAGAGAGAGAGAGAGAGAGTGGGGGGAAGAGAGAGAGAGAGAGAGTGGGGGGAAGAGAGAGAGAGAGAGTGGGGGAAGAGAGAGAGAGAGAGAGAGTGGGGGGAAGAGAGAGAGAGAGAGTGGGGGGAAGAGAGAGAGAGAGTGGGGGGAAGAGAGAGAGAGAGAAGAGAGTGGGGGGAAGAGAGAGAGAGAGAGAGTGGGGGGAAGAGAGAGAGAGAGAGAGTGGGGGAAGAGAGAGAGAGAGAGAGTGGGGGGAAGAGAGAGAGAGTGGGGGGAAGAGAGAGAGAGTGGGGGGAGAGAGAGAGAGTGGGGGGGAGAGAGAGAGAGTGGGGGGAAGAGAGAGAGTGGGGGGAAGAGGGGGGAGAGAGAGAGAGTGGGGGGAAGAGAGAGAGAGAGAGTGGGGGGAAGAGAGAGAGAGAGAGAGAGTGGGGGGAAGAGAGAGAGAGAGAGAGAGTGGGGGGAAGAGAGAGAGAGAGAGAGTGGGGGAAGAGAGAGAGAGTGGAGAGAGAGAGAGAGAGAGAGGGGGAAGAGAGAGAGAGAGGGGAGAGAGAGAGAGAGAGAGAGAGGGGAGAGAGAGAGAGAGAGAGAGAGAGGGCTCGAGAGAGTGGTGGCAGAGCGAGGAGAGAGCGGAGAGAGAGGAGGGGACCGAAGGGGGGCAGAGGGACAGGAGAGAGAGAGGGGAGAGAGTTTGATTAATATAAGATAAATTTTTATGCCTTTATCTTTCCGAAATTGTCTCAACGGCCCCCCATAAATGAAAAAAATTATAATGTGCACCCCCCCTCCCATGCAAAAAGGCTGGACAACCCTGGTTTAACTGGTCATGCTCCACTGCAGGGACTTGAGCCCATAATCCAGGTTGATGCGTCCTTGCAGTACTGATGGAGCACTGCCTAATGGATGGGAGATTACACTGAGGCTCAGTGGATACTGAGTCACTTGTGGGGGAGACCAAAACTAAAGGTCATAAATATAATAAATCCAAAAGGGAATTCAGGAGAAATGTCTTTAGCCAGAGAGTGGTTCGAATGTGGAACTCACTACCACAGGGACTGGATGAGGCGAATAGTTTAAATGCTTTAACATGAAACTAGATAAACACATCAGGGAGAAAGGAATAGAAGGTTAAATTGATATGGTGAGATGAAGCTGGGGTGGAACATAAACTCTAGAATGGACTAGTTTGGCCTGTTTTTGTGCTCTACATTCTCTGTAAACTCAGTGGCTCTATTTAAAGAGGATAGTAACTGGGTGCAGGGACCTTGGTTGACTTCTTTTCCCGAGCCCAGGGGCACAGGAGCCAAGATCAGCTTCAAGTCCAGGACAAAACGTGAGTCTTTCCGCCTCTTTGGGGCTGAGAAACCAAAGGAAAAGTTGCTGCATAAAAACAAATCTTTTCCTTTCTTAGTTGCCTCTCCAGTTATATAATCCTTTTTTACTGGTGCCCTTGGTAAATATACGCCACCAGCCTGTTACCCTTTCAGTGAAAGAGTTCGACCTGACTTGCTTTCAGCCACAGCTCCGACAGCTGGCTAAGTATTAGCTGGGGACAGGGTTTCAGCCTATCCAACTCTTTCAGGGAAGGTTTATAAGGAGAGCAGAAGGAGAGAATTAATTTGTTTCCTTCAAGCTCCCTCCCCATCTCTGTTCTAGTCACAGATGAACTGCAGCTAATGGGATTCATTATCTGGTCCCAGGCCTCTGCCAGGCTGGTCAATAGGAGGTGTGTTAGTGGCCAATGGACACTGATGTTCCCTGATGTTCTCCCCACCCACAGAGGAGCAAGGCCTAATTATTACCACACCACAGTCGCAGAGCTAGGATTGGGAATGGAATCTGATCTACAACCCCACCCATCCAGGCACCGCTTTTCCAATATGCTGTGCCATTTTCCTGTATTTTAAAATGCCTGAAACCGCCCTTTACATTACCACACCAAGAGGATTTTTTTTCTCTTCTATCTCGCCATTATTTCCCCCCTCCCCCTGCCCAAGACAGTCCTGCCCAATGGCTGTCATGTCCACTTCTGTGGTTAACCTGCACAGGAGTAAAATGTCCCCGGACAGACTTAGTTCCACTCTACGACCTGGCCTAGAACCGCACCTTCTTCCTCCCAAGCTGAAGTCCTAGCAGTTGAGACTGCATCTGCTAACTTGACTGTCCCAGTTAAGAGAGTCCAACTCTTCTGGGTTCTCTGGAACAGAATGCCAAAAAGAATGATTTGGCAAAATGTAGCGCTCGTACTCAAAAACGAGTCAGCTCGAGACCCCCCTGGAGTCTATCCAAGGATTACGGAGCAGTGGCGGGGGGGGGGGGGCAGGGGGAGGCGATTGGTAATTAGTCTCTCCCCATAACAATTGAAAGCCGTGGTTCTTCCTGTAAAGCAAGCCCAGCGTATTGTACGATTTGTACTGGGTGCATCGTGTCTGAAATCTGCCCACATTGTGAGTGTATCCACAGTATCTGCTGCCAGGTGCTTGTGCGAGGAATATAGCTCATTACAACAGCTCACCCCCACCCCCACCCCCCCCCCCCCCCCCAGATAAACAGTCCACCATCTTTGTGTTCTAGAAATCTCACTGAGGGTGGGGGAGAGGGGGCGGTGGAGGCGGGGGGGGGGGGCTGTGTAAATTAATTCCTTCCACTCTGAGTCTCCATACATCCTGGCCAACAAGCCACGAGACCTGCTGGTATTCCACGAGGTGGCAAGTGCTTGCGCTATGTGTATTCGCAGAGATGGCCACATCCTGTCGGGCAGTGGGTGTGGCACTGAAACCAGTCCATGACGTGCTGGAGGTGTCCTCCGTGAGTACAGCCCTGGCACCAAACAAACAGCCCCTTCACCGCATGGTGGCAAATAGCACATGTACTAGCACCACGGCGACACCTAACAATGAAAAGAACATGAATAGTGAACAATGTATATACCTGCATTTCAGGGGATCAACAGTCCCACAGACCCAGCCCTTGCTTTACCTGCAGAGTGTTATTTTGAGAGGTTTTGATCAAGTAGTTAGGGAGAAACTGTTTCCAATGGCAGAATGGTCAGTAACCAGAGGATAGAGATTTAATGGCAAAAGAACCAGAGGGGTGATGAGAATTTTTTTAAGCAGTAAGTTATGATCTGGAATGCGGTGCTTAAAAGGACAGTGGAACCAAATTCGACAGTAACTTTCAAAAGGGAATTGGATAAATGCTTGAAAAGAAAAAAAATTGCAGTGGTATGGGGAATCAGCAAGGGAGTGGGACTAACTGAATAGCTCTTTCAAAGAGCTGGCACAAGCACGATGGGTCGAATGGCCTCTTTCTGTGCTCTATGACTCAACACTACTTTGTTAATCAGAAACAGGAGATGCTGGAAATGCTCAGCAGGTCAGGCAGCATCTGTGGAGAAAAAAAAACAGAGTTAAAGATTTCAGGTCGATGACCTTTCATCAGAACGGTTCTGATGTCTTTTGCCTGAAACACTAACTCTGTTTCTCTCTCCTCGGATG
Source organism: Heterodontus francisci (assembly GCF_036365525.1). Taxonomy (NCBI): domain Eukaryota; kingdom Metazoa; phylum Chordata; class Chondrichthyes; order Heterodontiformes; family Heterodontidae; genus Heterodontus; species Heterodontus francisci. The sequence continues at coordinate 20,178,443 of NC_090411.1, forward strand.
CTGCCAGACCTGCTGAGCATTTCCAGCATTTGCTGTTTTCATTTTAGATTTCCAGCATCTGCAGTATTTTGTATTGCTACTTTTTTAATAATACTTCTTCCCCATTTAAGTAATCTGACTGTGGGCTACAGTTGCCCAATACCTTGCTCCAAGTACCCATTCAGATCTGTACAGGTTCACACTGCCATCACCAACTGAACTATCAAGGAGGTGTCCCCCGCCCCCCGCCCAGCTCCCCACCGCACAATGCAGCCAGCAAGCCCGCTGTACTTCACTCGCCTCTCACATATCCAGCCTCGGGTGTTCATTGGCCGCTTGCAGTTGTTGCAGTTCACATGCAGGGTCGTTGACGCCTGGTTCAGGCAGTTGATGGATCTGCACGTGCTCAGTTTGATTACCTCGTTGGCCACATTCCAAAGTCGGAAGCGCTGGAGGAGGTCAATGTAGGATGTGTACCAGTGCTCCTGTTGGGTTTAAAGACAAAAAGAGCCGTAATTCCTACTGAATAAAATACTGAATAAAACAAACTCCCAAGAAACAGGAAGGAGCCATTCAGCCCCTCACGCCTGTTCCGTCATTCAATTAGATAATGGTTGGTCTGTATCTGTGCACAAAACCATCTAACTGCAGCCAGAGTGGCATTGGGCTTGCTCCAGCTGACTTCAGTATTCCATCAGGAGTGATGGAATAGGCTGAATATCATTAGGGGCAGACGATACATTTTGGGCTCTCCCCTTCTGCAACTTAGTCTTTATTAAGGGGCTAAATGTAGCTCTGCTTTAACACCTGAACTGAGCATTTGTTTGGTTACTTACCTGTATTGAGATCTGGCTAACAATAAATTGTATTTGTATAGCACCTTTAATGTAGTGAAACGTCCCAAGGTGCTTTACAGGAGTGTTTTCAAACAACCGAGCCACATAAGGAGATATTAAGACAGGTCACTAAAAGCTTGGTCAAAGAGGTAGGTTTTAAGGAGTGTCTTAAAGGAGGAGAGATTTAGAGAGGGAATTTCAAAGCTTAGGGATAAAATGAATGAGTGGGTGGTGTAGGGGCTACACACTGACCTTTCACCTCAGCGCAGACTGATGCAAGCGTTCGGTAATCTTCTCATAGAACATCAATTATTGGACAATAGAAGTTTTTAAAATTATGAAAGGCTGGGATATGAAAGAAGCAGACTGTTCCCAGTAGCTGAGGGACCTTTGATACAAGGTTAAATGTTGGTGATTTGGAAGGGAGAACGAAGAGAAAGGATAACATTTTAAATGGTTCAGGAGCAGAGAAACCTGGGCATGTTGATGGTTGCAATATAAGTTGACAAAGCTGTTAAAATCATATGGGCTTTATGAATAGAGGCCTCGAGTGAAAAAGCAAGGAAATTATGGTAAACGTTTATAAATTATTAGGCTTCAGATATACTGTAAATTTCTGGGCACCACACTTTAGGAAGGGCGTCAAGGTCGAGGAGAGGGGGCAGAGGAGATTTACCAGAATTGGATCAGGGATGGGGTCTTCGGTTATGTGGACAGCCTGGAGGAGCTGGTACTATTCCCCTTAGAGCAGGGATGTTTAACAGGAAATTTGATAGAGGTGTCCAAAATTATGAGAGGTTTTGATAAAGCAGATAGGCAGAAACTGCTTCCCCTGGCAGGAGGGTCAGTAACCAGAAGTCACAAATTTAAGATAATTGGCAAAAAATCCAGGGGGAGATGAGAATTCTTTTGAATGCTGCAAGTTGTTAATGATCTGGAATGCAGTTCCTGAAAGGGTGGTAGAAGCAGACTCGAGAGTAACCTTAAAAAGGGAATTGGATATATACTTGAAAAGGAGAAACAGCAGGTAGTGGGACTGGTTGGATAAATCTTCCACAGAGCTAACACAGACACGATGGGCCAAATGGCCTCCTTCAGTGTTGTACGATTCTAGAACAGACAGTAGGTCAAATTTGTTCACGAGGTGTTATGAGGCTGTGGAATTCACGACCAGACTTAGTGATCAAGGCAGAAATTACACCAAACAAGATTAGATTGGATGGGTGGAGGAAGGAAAAGGGGTTGAAGAGGTAATGGGAACAGGGTGGGTTATTGTGATTAGCATCATTTGCTCACATGGAGGGTAAACACCAACACAGATTGGTTGGGCCAAATGGCCTGTTTTCCTGAGGTAATTTCTGTGAATGACTTTCCTCTGGTTGTAAAGCCCTATACAAAGTGAGTTTTGGAAAGTGTGTTGAGTCTATCCAAATTAATTCAGCATTAATCTGTCACTAAGTTGGTAATCACGCTCAGAGAAACCATCGGATGGGCAATGGGATGGATAGTGTTGTGTTATCCATGGGAGGGAAGAAGGTCACCCTCAGAATGGTGCGTGGTACAGAGGCACCAAAAGAAAGAAGGAAGAAAGCATTATTGTGGTATTGAGCCACATATAGACGAGAAGTGCCGGGTTTCATGCCCTGACTCGTCCCGGATTACCTGATTTCATTGATGAGGGCTCTAGAATTTGCACCAATATTCCCAGGGCCAGGGAAGGGGAAATCCAGCCAGACGCTCACTTCCGATCATGCTCCAGTGATCCCAACTAGAAGTTTGAGCCTATGGATGTCAAGTGAAGGTAGGATTGGGCTTGGGCTTGCCAACGCTCATTATCTACATGTTCAGATGAAAAACTGGGACATGGTAAGGTACGGCCGCAGAGCTGTACCCTACTTTCCACAAACCTGAGCTCATCCGAAACTCTGCTGCTCGCATTCTAACTCGCACCAAATTCCGCTCATCCATCGCCTCTGTGCTCACTGACCTACATTAGCTTCATGTGTACCAGCTCCTTGATTTTAAAATTCTTGTCCTTGTTTTCAATCTCTGTTACCTTGCGTCCTACAACCCTCCAAGAACTCTGAGTACCTCCATCTCTGGCTCTGTGCATTCCCCACTTCCTTCACCCCATCATTGGTGGCCGTGCCTTCAGCTGTCTAGACCCTAAGCTCTGGAAGTCCCTCCTAAACCTCTTTGTGTGTGTGTGTGTCTCTCTCTACCTTCCTCTCAAGCTTTAAAAGGCAAGGAAGTGGGACTAGGTGAGTTGCTCTTGCAGAGAGATGGCAAGGACACGACAGGCAGAATGGCCTCCTCCTGTGCAGTCCTCCTTAAAACCTAACTCTTGGACCAAACTTTTAGTCACCTGCCCTAACATCTCCTCCTTTGGCTCGGTGTCAAGTTTTGTTTGGATGTGCTTTTGTGAAGCGTCTTGGGGGCGTTTTCCTACCTTAATGGCAAGTTGTTGTTGTAGCGAGAGGTCAACACATGCAATAGAAAGGACAAATTCGGGGAATTTCATCCTGATCGTATTTGGCCGTACCTGTGTCTGCTCATCGATTTCTTTTTTAATCCTGTCTCCGAGCACAATCAGGACAGATATCGCCATCTGCACATCTCCCTGCTCAGCGTAGAAACTCATCATGTCCCTGACGATGGGGTTAAAGTAATCGGTGGAAAACCCGTGCTCAAACGGCGGCTGTGAGACCGAGACGAGAGAAATACCCTCGGTCGGAGTCAGTGAGACGGAATCCGCCTCGTTACCGCTGATGTGGGGAGAGTCCGTCTTGTCCTGGAAGTGGTCGAGGGTCGTCGGGTGATCCAGGATTTCATGTCGGAGCGGGAAGCCCTCCTGTGGGAGAATGAACTCATGGTCTTCTCCTAAAGAAAGAAAAGCCAGCAACTTAAGTCAATCCTGAAGGAAGTTCTCCTCTACCAGACGAAGCTGCCCCTGCATCTTGGGGGGTAGACACGGCCTGGCACGGCACTGAGCCACACAGACCAGGAAGACCCCGGGTCTAATTCCTGTTGTGACTGTATCAGCCAGATCAGCCATAGTAGGTCTTGATTGATTGGCTTCAGCACATCCTGGGCTGCAGAGTGGCAAAACAGCTGCTGACTGTTATCCGGTGATCCCTGTATAGGATCAGGGTTGGCTGTAAGGTTCCCCCATAGTTAAACAGCCTACCAGACACACTCTCAGCAAATTGAGGAAGAATGGCATCTTGCAGAAGATGGCAGAGAGCTGGTGGTGTCGTGGAACTGCAGTGTGGATCAGGAGAGAGAAGAATGCTCTCCAGCTCATAGCTTCTCTACAAGGGAGAAACAAATCAGAATCCACTGTACACTGCTCCTATCTAGGACATCTGCAACTTGATCTGATGCCTCCCTTTCCAAACCCAGAGGCTGAAGCCAATCTTCTCCTGTCACCCTGACTTAGCATAGACCAGGCATTGACCCTGAGTCCTTTACATAGAACATGCACCACAGAAACAGACCATTCGGCCCAACTGATCTATGCTGGTGTTTATGATTGACACGAGCCTCCTCCCATCCTACTTTAACAACCCCTATCGACACAACCGATTCCTGTCTCCCTCATCCAGCTTCCCCTTAAATGAATCTATGCTAGTCTTCTCAACTACTCCATTTGGTAGCGCGTTCCACAGTCTAATCACCCACTGGGTAAACAAATTTCTCCTGAATTCCCTCTTGAATTTATTCGTGACTATCTTATATTTATGCCCCCTAGTTTTGGTCTTCCCACGCCCTCCCCAATGCCCCCCCCCGCCCCCCCCGATATGTGGAAACATCGTCTCTACGTCTACCCTATCAACCTATCGAACTCCTTCATAATCTTCAAGACTTCTATCATGTCCCACCTCAGTCTTCTCTTTTCTAGAGAAATGATCCCCAGCCTATTGAACCTTTCCTGATAGTTCCAAGCTTCTGTTAGCATCTCGAGCAACTATCTGTTTCCAGATCACTCACTCGCTCACTCACCCGGTGCATTTTCATGGTCGACAATGAAGAAGTCGTCTTCATCACCTTCACCGTCACCAAACAAATAATCTGCCGGGGCATCGCTGCCCTCTGTCTCCTCGTTCTCTGAAAGAATGGGAAATGCAGAGTGACTTTACTAGAATAAAAAAATTCTCTCCATTCAGGCCTTAAAATGTTAAAGGGATTCGACAGGGTAGATAAACTATTAGCTCTATACCAGGAATCCAGAACAAACTTAAAATTAGAGCCAGGCCATTCAAAAGTGAAATCAGGACACAACTCTTCACACAAAGAGTAGTGGAAATGTGATACACTATCCCCAAAACTCTGTGGATGCTGGTCAATTGGAGCTTTCAAGTCAGGTTAATAGGTTCTTATTAAGGAACAGGTAGCAAGGGATGAGGAGCAAAGGCAAATAATTGGGGCTGAGGTGCCGATCACCATGATCTAATTGAATGGTGGAACAAGCTTGCGGTTCTGAATGGCCATTAAAGACCGTTTGTCAAATTCACCCGGAGACTTCGAGTGGCATCTGACTGTTTGGCTCTGGGACACCTCACCGAACTGGGAACGTAACCCATAAAGACGTACAACCCAGTTATTTATTTATTCCTAAGAAACAGCTCAAATTTTATTGAAACTGGTTAACCCATTAGTTTTTGAATGTATGTGTGTGCGCATGAAGGTTAGGATAAAAAAGAAGTTACAAGGTCTTTAGCCATAGATTTATCTCAATATTGTTTATGAATAAATAGTTAATTTGTTGTTTAAAGATACCTGGTTTGGTCTGTTTTATTCTTGGGGTGAGGGGTGGTTAATAAAGTGTTTAATTTGGTGGGAAAACTTTAATAATATGCTGTGACCTGTGGACATTCAACAGAATTATCATCACCCCTATGAAGGAATATAGGTATAATAGGCTTGATTAAGTAGAATTTGGAATTAGTTAGTGTATTATGCCTTTAGAGTTAAAGATTGAATAAACAGTTAGTTTTCAGAGCTCACTGAAGTTCCCCTTTAAGATGGTAAAGTCTAACATTTCAAGGTCTCTGTTAGAATAGAATTGCTGTTACCAGGGGTTTGGGAGATAAAAACACACATTGAAATATCCTGTGTGACCTCAGTAAGAGGTGTCAATAAAACTTCCGAAGAAGGGTCACTGACCCAAAACGTTAACTCTGCTTCTCTTTCCACAGATGCTGCCAGACCTGCTGAGTGGTTCCAGCATTTCTTGTTTTTATTTCAGATTTCCAGCATCCGCAGTATTTTGCTTTTATTATGTCAATAAAACTTAATTGGTTTATGGGGTTGTTGTTCAGACAGGTCGGCTCCGGAGCTTGCTGTGGGTACCATGGAAAGGGTAATGAACAATAAATGGAATGTACTCACAGGAACGAGAGGTCAGATAAACACAATTATGAACATTTTGACCAGATAAAATCTCACAAACTTCAAATTCCAGTAAAACATTAATTTAAAGATATAGATTTTAAAAGGGAACACAGGAAGGTCACATTTAATGCAAAAGATAATTTTGTTGTAACATTAGCAAGGTTAAACTTTCGGATTCTATGTTAGAAATAAGAATATGTGTCAATAAATATATAAAAGTTAATAAATAGTCTCATGTAGTATTCTGTATACAACTACAAGATTCCCCCTCTTTGTGTCTCTTTAAGTGGAGAGATACGTATTGAAGAGAGTTTCCCAGACCCTTATAATATCTGGGATATTTATGACTTAGCATAAAAATATTAAAAGTTGGCTATCCGAAAGATGGTAAAATTCTCTGTTGGTTTTCTTTCTTTGAGGGAAAGCTAGTGCAATTCTTTGGACCCAAATAAGTGTCTGAGAATTTGTCTGGTTTGAACTTGATTAAAGAAGATTCATAGGGATGTGCTCCTGATTTGGTTTAGTCCCTACAAGGGGTTAAAGTCATAAATCACTTCACCCCCACCATCACCATCCTGGTGTTACCACTGACCAGAAACTGAACATGAGTAGCCATATAAATACTGAGACTACAAGAGCAGGTCAGAGGCTAGGAATCCTGCAGCGAGTAACTCACCTCCTGACTCCCCAAAGCCTGTCCATCATCTACAAGGCACAAATCAGGAGTGTGATGGAATACTCTCCACTTGCCTGGATGGGTGCAGCTCCAACAACACCCAAGAAGATCGACACCATCCAGGACAAAGCAGCCCACTTATTTGGCACCCCATCCACCACTTTCAACATTCATTCTCCATCACTGGTGCAAAGTGACAGCAGTGTGCACCATCTACAGGAAGCACTGCAGCAACTTGCCAAGGCTTCTTCGACAGCACCTTCCAAACCCACGACCTCGACCACCTAGAAGGACAAGGGCAGCAGATGCATGGGAACATCACCATCTGCAATTCCCTGCCAAGCCACATACCATCCTGACTTTTAAATTCATCGCCGTTCCTTCACTGTCACTAGGTCAAAATCCTGGAACTCCCTCCCTAACCACACTGTGGGAGTGCCTTCATCCCACAGACTGCAGTGGTTCAAGAAGGCGCCTCTTCACCACCTTCTCAAGGACATTTATGGGTGGGCAATAAATGCTGGCTACGCCAACAAAGCCCATGTCCCATGAATAAATAAAAAAAACATAGGTACACAGTGGGAAAAGGCAGGTTCAGGCCTGCTGTCCTGAAAGACCTGCATTTATATAGCACCTTTCATGAGCTCAGGACATTCCGAAGTTCTTTACAGCCAAAATGCAGCAAGCAATTTGTGCACAGCAAGATCCCACAGTCATCACTGTGATAATGACCAGTTGGTTGAGGCCAGGACGCCGGGGAGCATTCTCCTGCTCTTCTTTGAAATAGGATCTTTCGCTTCCACCTGAGGGGGCAGACAGGGCGTTGGTGTAACGTCTTATACAAAAGATGGCACCTCCGACAGTGCAGCACTCCCTCAGTACTGGCATTGGGAGTATCAGCCTGGGTTATGTGCTCGAGTCTCCGGCCCTTGTCACATCCTTCAGGTACCGCAAAGCACTTCACAGTCAATGAATTACTTCTGAAGCGTAAGCAGCTTTTATAGACGACTGCGGCAGCCAATTTGCACACAGCAAGATCCCACAGCCAGCAAATCTATGAATATGCTCGGTATGTGTCTCTTAGATTATAAAACAATGTATCACCCGAGTCACCATTGTAAGAATATGTGTTGTTACATTACTTTTATCTGTTACAACGATGGAATGGTAATGTAGATAGATGTTCTTGAAAAGCCTGTCTTTTCCCCTGAGTTTTGCAGATAACGTGAGAGAAGGATGAATTTCAGGGCAAGGACATTGTGCTGTAAGGACATTCACTTATAAATAAATAAACCCTAGTGGAGAAATATTGAGCTTAAAAGAATTATTAAGATTGCAACACGTAATCTTTTAAAACATCGCAGCAGGGGGCAGTGTGAAAACAGGACCTTCCCTACTGCAACAATTTCCTGCCTGCATCAAAGGTTATTTACATCAAAGCTATGGTTCAGTGAAAGCAATAATAGGAAGTAACAGCATGGGGCTTCTCATCTCTCACAATCGGTTCCAACAATTAAGTGGTCATAAAACATCAGATAGTGTTGCATTCTGCAGTAAGTGTGTTATAAAGAATATGGTCTAAAGAATCTACACAGTGTATTTTGTCCGTTAGAAAGCAACCAGTGCTGCCTGTGAGACATGATGAAGAAGCCATCTTCACAGCTCCCCATTAAAATTCACACCCGTGAAACTAATGTGCGCTACTCTGTATGTGGGTTTAGGGTGTTTAACATTAATGTCTTGCCAGTAATACAGGAGGTGAATTGTCAGACATATTAATGTCCCTAAGCTTTACGAATCTGTTGAAAGAGTCAACAACAACAAGTACCGCATTTGCATTTTAGAAAGTCATTTTGAAATGAGCAGGAATCACAGAAATAAAATTGAGGCAGTACAATTTGGTGTTCTGAGGGAGTTGGCTGTCTTTATACACAAATCATAGAGAGCTAATGTGCAGGTGCAGCAAACAATTAAGAAGGCAAATGTTATGTTGGTCGTCATTGCAAGGGAGTTGGTGTATTAAAGTAAGGAAGCTTTGGTGCAATTATATAAGGTTTTGGTAGACCGCACCTTAGAAAGGGGTGCAACAAACGTTCACTAGATACATTCCTGGGGTGAGAGGGCTCTCTTGTCAGAAGAGATTGAGTAGAATGGGCCGAGATTCTCTGAGGTTTAGAAGAATGTGGGGTGAACTCATTGAAACATATAAAATTCTTAGACAGCCTGACAGGGTAAATGCTGACAGGCTGTTTCCGATGGCTGGTGAGTCTAGAATTTGGGGTCACAGTCTCAGAATCGGCCAATTAGGACTGAGATGAGGAGAAATTTCTTCACTCAGAGAGAAGTGAATCTTGGGAATTCTCCACTTCGGAGGGTTGTGAATGCTTAGTCATTGAGTATATTCAAGGCTGAGATTGATAGATTTTTGGGAATTAAGGGATATGGGATAGTGTGGGAAAGTGGAGTTAAGGAGAAGATCAGCTGTGATCTTATTGACTAGCAGAGCAGGTTTGAAGGGCTGTATGGCCTAGCCAGCACATATCCTGGTGGTCTCTGTGATGTCCTCGGGACTGCAGTGAGGTTTAGCCGAGTTTAGTATAGTATATGAGGCAAAGACGAGCGCTAAAGACTGCAGGCTGCTGAACGTAATGGTGTCTTCTTTATTCTGTTTTAGTTTCACTTTCCCTTTGCTAGCATGTGTGTTCTACAGCAACCTCTAGAGTACAAAATGCACAATGCAATTGCAATTTCAAAACACGACAACGCTACAGTACCTTCATTGGTTTGTAGCAAGGTGACTGTTGAATCCAGGGGTAGGCTGTCCTGTCGGCTCTCCAGTCGGTTCCGCTCCAGTTTGACTTCGCTCCCCAATGCTGTTGTACCGTCTTTTAAAGCAAAGCTGTGGGGTCGGTTTGCGGGGAGGCGGGGGGAGGGTGCGTGGGGAAGAGGAGAGGAGAGAATAAGAGAATCCTTTACAATCCAGAGCAGTGCACTACATGGCAGGCAGTACTACGACAGGACTGGGTCAGTGCAGTGGGTGTGAGCAGAACCTTGGCACCTATGTCCAAATCTAGCCCACGTTGGCGGGGCAATAGGCTCTTTACCACAGTTATGCCCTGTCTTATCATGTTGAAATGTCTCAAACACTTCATGCAATGAATTCCTTATTGAAACACTGTTTTTACTCAGGCAAGTGCAGCAACCATTCCATACCTGTAACCGCTCATAAACAGTAATGATCCAGTTAATAATGTGATGGTTGAGGGATGAAAGCTGGCCAGGACATCGGGAGAGCTGCCAGCTCTTCAAATGAGGCCATGGACTCTTTAATGTCCATAAGAACACTACAACTGGGAGCGCGGCACTCCCTCAACACTGCACCATCTAGAATATAGAATCATAGCATGATACAGCATGGAAGGAAGCGACTCGATTGTGCCTGTCCCTGCTCTTTCTAGCCCGGCAAATCTTTCCCCTTCAAGTATTGATGCAATTCCCTTTTGAAAGTTACGACTGAATCCGCTTCCACTGCCCTTTCAGGCAGCGCGTTCCAAATCATTAAAAAAAAATGTCGCCTCTGATTCTTTTGTTGAAGTGGAGCTCAAACACACAACCGTCTGAAACAAAAACAAGAAATGCTGGATTCACTCAGCAGGTCTGGCAGCATCTGTGGAAAGAGAAGCAGAGTTAACGTTTCGGGTCAGTGACCCTTCTTCGGAACTCTGAACAAACTAAGATGAAATGAAATAAATGCAAAAAGAGATTGTAAAAAATGTAAAAAGGAATGCAAAAAAAAAAAGGAAGAAAAAATAACTAAAAATGACTAAAAATGAAAGTAAAGTGGGGGGCTGTCATGCTCTGAAATTATTGAACTCAATGTTCAGTCCGGCAGGCTGTAGTGTGCCTAATCGGTAGATGAGATGCTGTTCCTCGAGCTTGCGTTGATGTTCACTGGAACACTGCAGCAATCCCAGGACAGAGATGTGAGCATGAGAGCAGGGGGGAGTGTTGAAATGGCAAGCAACCGGAAGCTCAGGGTCCTGCTTGCGGACTGAGCGGAGATGTTCCGCAAAGCGGTCACCCAGTCTGCGCGTGGTCTCCCCAATGTAGAGGAGACCACACTGTGAGCAGCGAATACAGTATACTACATTGAAAGAAGTACAAGTAAATCGCTGCTTCACCTGAAAGGAGTGTTTGGGGCCTGGGATAGTGAGGAGAGAGGAGGTAAATGGGCAGGTATTACACCTCCTGCGATTGCAAGGGAAGGTGCCCTGGGACGGGGACGAGGTGGTGGGGGTAATGGAGGAGTGGACCAGGGTGTCGCGGAGGGAATGATCCCTTCGGAATGCTGACAGGGGAAGGGAGGGGAAGATGCGACTGGTAGTGGCATCACGCTGGAGGTGGCGAAAATGGCAGAGGATGATCCTTTGGATATGGAGGCTGGTGGGATGAAAAGTGAGGACAAGGGGAACCCTGTCACGGTTCTGGGAGGGAGGGGAAGGGGTGAGGGTAGAGGTGCGGGGAATGGGTCGGACACGGTTGAGGGCCCTGTCAACCACAGTGGGGGGAAATCCTCGGTTGAGGAAAAAGGAGGTCATATCAGAAGCACCGTCATGGAAGGTAGCATCATCAGAGCAGATGCGTCGGAGACGGAGAAACTGGGAGAATGGAATGGAGTCCTTACAGGAGGTAGGGTGTGAAGAAGTGTAGTCGAGGTAGCTGTGGGAGTCAGTGGGCTTATAATGGATATTGGTAGACAACCTATCCCCAGAGATGGAGACAGAGAAGTCGAGGAAGGGAAGGGAAGTGTCAGAGATGGACCATGTAAAGGTGAGAGAAGGGTGGAAATTGGAAGCAAAGTTGATAAAGTTTTCTAGTTCGGGGCGGGAGCAGGAAACGGCACCGATACAGTCATCAATGTACCGGAAAAAGAGTTGGGGGAGGGGGCCTGAGTAGGACTGGAACAAAGAATGCTCGACATATCCCACAAAAAGACAGGCATAACTAGGACCCATGCGGGTACCCATAGCGACACCTTTTACTTGAAGGAAATGCATGGAGTTGAAGGAGAAGTTGTTCAATGTGAGAACAAGTTCAGCCAGGCGGAGGAGGGTGTTGGTGGATGGGGACTGGTTGGGCCTCTGTTCCAGGAAGAAGCGGAGAGCCCTCAAACCATCCTGGTGGGGGATGGAGGTGTAGAGCGATTGGACGTCCATAGTGAAGAGGAGGCGGTTGGGACCAGGAAACTGGAAATTGTCAAAATGACGTAGGGCGTCAGAAGAGTCACAGATGTAGGTGGGAAGAGACTGGACCAGCGGAGAAAAGATAGAGTCTAGATAGGAAGAAATAAGTTCAGTTGGGCAGGAGCAGGCTGACACAATGGGTCTGCCGGGACAGTCCCGTTTGTGGATTTTGGGAAGGAGGTAGAAGCGGGCTGTCCGGGGTTGCGGGACTATGAGGTTGGAAGCTGTAGAGGGAAGATCTCCAGAGGAGATGAGGTCAGTGACAGTCCTTTGGACGGTGGCCTGATGTTCGGTGGTGGGGTCATGGTCCAGAGGGAGGTAGGAAGAGGTGTCTGTGAGTTGGCGTTGAGCTTCTGCAAGGTAGAGGTCGGTACGCCATACAACAACAGCACCACCCTTGTCTGCAGGTTTGATGACCATGTCGGGGTTAGACCTGAGAGAACGGAGTGCCTCAAGTTCAGAGGGGGACAGGTTAGAGTGAGTGAGGGGGGCAGAGAAATTGAGACGACCAATGTCTCGCCGACAGTTTTCAATGAAGAGATCAAGAGCGGGTAAGAGGCCAGGGTGAGGGGTCCAGGTAGAGGGAGAATGCTGGAGGCGGGTGAATGGGTCTGCTGGTCGGGGGGAGGACTCCTGGTCGAAGAAGTGAGCCCGGAGGCGGAGGCGACGGAAGAAGAGCTCAACGTCATGCTGAGCGCGAAATTCATTGAGGTGGGGGCGTAAGGGGATAAAACTGAGACCTTTGCTGAGTACAGAACGTTCAGCATCAGAGAGGGGGAGGTCAGAGGGTATAGTGAATACACGGCAAGGGGTCAGATCAGAAGGGGTGGGGTCAGAGGGAAGTGAAGCGGAAGGAGGATCTGGAGGGGCATTAGTCCCCATCAGCTGCTGGAGCTTGCGTTCCTTAACACCTGAAAGGAAGAAAAAAAGTTTTTTGTTAATGCGTCGGATGAGACGTAAGATGAGATGAAACTGCGGAGTAGAACAGATTTGAGATAAGGTGAGACGGTGCTGCTGGAGAGAGAGGTCCAGTGTGTGCATATGGCGGCGCATAGCACTGAGTGTGGATCTCAGGATGCGGCGAGAGTAGCAGTCCGAGGAACGTTGTATTTCTCGGAGATACCTGTGATCCTGGGTGGTTTCAAAGCATGATGGGTGAAACTGCAGTTGGAATCCACGTGGAATCAGTCGGAGCCGGAGACAGTCACTGAGGAAGGAGATGTGGCTGTGAAAACGAGTTTTGGTAGATACCTTATCAAACACCAGGAGGGAAATAGAAAGCAATGAAGGTGAACAAGGTAAAAGAGACAAACGAAAATCCCGTTGGAGAGAAGAGCAGAACTTCTTCAAGGTAGGCATTCCTGGAAGAGAAGTGGCAGTGAATTAAACACTAAAATAAAAGCAAAATACTGCGGATGCTGGAAATCTGAAACAAAAACAAGAAATGCTGGATTCACTCAGCAGGTCTGGCAGCATCTGTGGAAAGAGAAGCAGAGTTAACGTTTCGGGTCAGTGACCCTTCTTCGGAACCGTCTGACCCAGACATGAGCGTCCCCCCAACACCTGCCCTGTTGAGTAAAACGTGTCTGGGGAGTTTTAACCCGGGAGCCAGTGGCTTTGAGTCCAGAGCATAAGACAGCGGCCGACAATCATAGTTGCTGCACTCGGTGTCATCATCTCACCTGGCACCATAACAACAGATGCTGTGTTTCCATCGACACACCTGGGGAGAACTGCACTTTCTTTGTCCATATTACAGTTAAAAAAATAAAATAATGCTTTTAAGATCAGGATGAACATGTTAGTTATTGTTTGGACTTAACCCCAGGAAGGGGGAATCAGTGTGAGCAAAATATTCCATATAATGGGATAAAGAAAGACTTGCATTTAGATTGTATTTTTTTGTGACCTCAGTTCTCCCCAAAGTGCTTTCCAGCCAACGAAGTGTAGTTACTGTTGTAATGAAGGAAATGCCACAGCCAATTTGCACACAGCAAGCTCCCACAAACAGTGACGTGATAAATGACCAGTTAATTTGCTTTAGTGATGTGGTTGAGGAATAAATATTGGCTCGGACACCAGGAATAACACCCCAGCTCTTCTTCGAAATAGTGGCGAGGGGTCTTTTACATCCATCTGAGAGAGCAGAGAGGACCTTAGTTTAACGTCTCATCCAAAAGACAGCATTTCCAACAGTGCAGCACTACCTTCAGTACTGCACTGGAGTGTTAGCCTTGATTTGTACAGATGCCTCTAGAGTAGGATTCGAACCCACAACCTTCAGACTCAGAGACAAAAGTACGACTAATTGAATCACTGCTGACACTGAGTCAAGGCTTATATGCATGTTGTGTGTGTTGCATGTTACATGTATATAATACACTTTATTCTTTGTTGTATTTTGTAAGGAATGCTAGATCAATAGACTTGACTATTCCCACGCTTTTCTGGCTGGCCTCCCATTTTCCCCTCTGCATAACCCACAAGCTCATTCTAAACTCTGGATTTCTCTCCCTAAACCTTTCTGCCTCTCTAACTCTTTAAGATATTCCTTAAAATCTACCTCTTTGACCAAGTTTTTGGTATCCCTTCAGTGTCAAATTTTCATTGATTACATTGCTGTGAAGGGCCTCGGAATGTTTTATTATGTTAAAGCTGCTATAGAAATGCAAGTTATTGTGTGCTTGTGAGACACCATGTTTGGTGCGACAGTGTTGTATGTGTGTTAAGTGTTAAATGCTATAACCCAGGTGCACAGAAGTCACTGTACCTGCTGAGGGGGTGACCCATCTTGCCAGCACCTGGCACCATGTTGCCTGCAGCCCCCGCCGCACATGCCCCTGCGTAAATGATCTTCAGCATCATCCAGATCTGCGCCACCTGGTAGCGCTTCAGCTCCCGGGCGACGGCTGCGTTGTGGTCACACAGCTCGGGCAGCGGGCCTCCGCTCAGGCAGTACCTCCTGGCCGTCTCCGCAAACCATTCCATGGAGGCGGCGCCGGGCTGGGTCTCGAAGAGGTTGAGGGCGCTCGACACGTTGGTGAACTGCTCGGCGGGGTCTTGCCGGCGGATGAAGAAGAAGGGGTAGCGACGGTCGGCGCCGAAGGACTTGCGGTGGGACTCGGCCGAGCACAGGCCCTCTTTGACGGCAAACGCCACGTCGCCAAACAGGCCGAAGCACAGGCCTTCCGGGATAGCCTGGCTGGCAGGCCGCTGGGCGTCTTTGAAGAAATGGTGGTAGAGGGTGCTGTCCTTCGACCCGGACAGAAGGAAGTGGGGATCGTGAGCATGGCGCCAGGCAATGCCGGTGGTGACATCCTTGTGTTCCTCGAACATTGCAAAGGGGACGTAGGGCCTGCGAACATCCCAGACATAAATGTTGTGGTCAACCATCATGGAGCAGGTGGCGATGTGGTACTTCCTGTCTGGGCGCCACAGCACGTGTGCTACAGACGCGATGGTCTGAACACAGTAGGTCTCCCTGGCCTTGTAACCAGTCAGGTCCCACACTTTAACCATTTTGTCACGGCCGCCAGTCACCAAACAGCCCCTACATGAGAAATGTAAAGAAATGAAGACTGTCCCAACAAGTATCGGTCTGAAGACTGTATCTCTACAAAGTGTACTAATTTAATAACCCAGAGAGTTCCCGTTCCCTCCTGCGGTTTTACTTGGTAAATGATCTGTGCTGGTGACGGTGATGTGGAACTCATACTGAATGGTGAATGCAAGTGTATCCTTGGGTTTAAACATGTATCTGTACATTTCTATGTACAAACGCACGTGTGTCCTCCCCACCACTTACTGTCCTACCTGTCATCCGGGTGCCAGTCGCATGAGAACACGGGCCCATTGTGCGCTGTAAACATCCGCTCACACCGGTCCGGCCTCCGCATGTCCCAAAGCTGCACGTTGCCATTCTCGAAGGTAGCGGCGAAGGTGAAGAAGTCTCGGACGCTGAAGTGGACGTTGCGCACACTCTCTGACTGACCTGCAGGGGTCAGTAAAGTCACAGGGTGTTCAGATTAACAGAGGGGACTAGCATTATACCCTCCACATAACCAGGCTATAACTGGCCCGAGGCAGCTTGAGGAAGACACTCAGCGGCAGGTGAAGTACTTTTGAAGTGTAGTCGCTGTTGTAGTGTAGGAAATGTGGCAGCCAATTTGTGCACAGCAAGATCCCACAAAGAGTAACGTGACAAACACCAGCTTATCTGGTTTTAGCCGAGCCACCTCAAAGAACGCCACGGCATGAGGTCTTTTACATCGAACTCAGAGGGCAGAAGGAGTCTCGGTCTGAAAGGTGGCACCTCCGACACTTGCAGCACTCAGTCAGTACGGCACTGGGGAGTGTCGGCCTAGATTGTGCAAATTAAAAGTCCTCCTGGTATACTTGATTTCCTGCCCTTCCTCATGGTAGGTCTTAAGGGATGTTTCAGAAGAGAGTTAGGGAGAATAAGGGAAGGGAATTCCAGAACTTAGGGCCTAGACAGTTGAAAGCACAGCTGCCAAAAGTGGGATGAAGGAAGTGGGCAATGTACTTGAGGCCAGAGTTAACAGAAGACAATGTTAACGGAGGGCTGGAGAAGGTTACAGAGATTGGGAGGAGCAGAGAGGCCATGGAGAACTATGAACACAAGGATGAGAATTTTAAAATTGAGGCCTTACTGGATCGGGAACCGGTATAGGTCAGCGAGCACAGGGGCGATGGTGAACAGGACTTGGTGTGAGTTTTGGAACAGAAGAGTTTTGGATGAGCTCAAGTTTATGGAGGCCGAAAGATGGGATGGCGGCCAGCAGAGACTTGGAACGGACATGTCCAGGGTAACTAAGGCATGGATGAGGCTTTCAGCAGCTGATCTTGAGGCAGGGACGCAGAAGTATGCAGGAGGTGATTGTCGTAAAGGTTAGAAGCACAGCTCGGGGTGGCGGGGGAGGCGGTCAACAGGACACTGAAGTTGCAAACAGTCCGTGTCAGCCTGATATAGGGAAGGGAGGTGGCATCAGTAGTGAAAGAACTGAGTTTGTGGCTGTTGGCCAATTTCCAGATATGGCATTTCAACAAAACTCTGCACGCTCAGTAATTGTTCAGTGCTGGTGCGCGGGTCCCTACCTGAAAAGGTGCAGACGGACTCCTTCCTCCTCAGGTCGAAACACTTCATGGAGCCATCCTGCGACCCACTCAGTAATATGTACAGCTCCACTGGGTGGAAGCAAACCTTGTTGACCGTGCGTTTGTGCTCCATGAAGAGTTGGTCCTGCTTGTTGCGGGACTGTTTCCCCAGGTTCCAGGTCACCACAGCACCATTGGTAGCTGCCGTCGCCAGCAGGTTCTCCTCCATCTGGTGCCAGGCCACGTCGGCGCAGCTGAAATTGAGCGAAGGCTTGCGGCCCACCCGGAGGTTAGCCTTCTCGGTGAACTGGTCCTCCTCGATGGAGTAGATTTTGAAGATGTTCCGCCCGGCGACCGCCACTTGGGTGCCGTCCCGGCAAACGCTGATGGCGTTGGCGGGGGCGTCCAGGTTGCAGAACATGGTTTTGCCGCCAATGGCGCTGCCGCCCAAAGCCGTGGCCATTCTCGCCATGACGGATGACCCTCGAACTGCTGAGTCACTTGGGGATCCGCTGCGTCCACAGCCAAGCAGGCTTCATCCCCAGTGGGCGCCTGACGAGCAAAGCTGACAGCTGTCAATCATGAACGTTGCCACGGTTGCTGGACCTGGTGAAGGAAATAAAACGGGCTGTGTCAATCAGAGGTGAAACAAACAGGGAGATATATTCCCCCACCCCCATCCCCGTCCCAGGCTGCATACAGTGTAATTTAAAAACACATTCTGTATAAGCCTTTATGATTTGGCTCAAAACAGTGCAAATGGAAGCCTCCACCCGCCTATTATAAAGATAAAGCAATAGCGGAAGTGTGAATACAGAGGCTGAAGGATATTAGAACCAGAGGCCTAAGGTTTCCTCTCAGTTGTACTGTTTTCACGGGCCAATTCTTCTGAAATTGGAGAAACCCACGCAAAAGATCATGAAATTTTAAGCACAAATTACATTCTGCACAACTCAAGAACACAAGAAATAGGAGCAGAAGTGGACCATACGGCCCATCGAGCCCGCTCCGCCATTCAGTACGATCATGGCTGATCTTGGGCATCAATTCCACTTTCCTGCCTGCTCCCCATATTCCTTGATTCCCTGAGAGACCAAATATCTATCTATCGCAGCCTTAAATGTATTCAATGATGGAGCATCCACAACCCTCTGAGTTAGAGAATTCCAAAGATTCACAACCCTTTGAGTGAAGTAATTTCTCCTCATCTCAGTCCAGAATGATTGGCCCCTTATCCTGAGACTGTGTCCCCGTGCTCTGGATTCCCCGACCAGTGGGTACAATCTCTCAGCTTCTCCCCGATCAAACCCTTTCAGAATCTTGTATGAAATCAAGAGAAACTCGAGTCTCGCCGATCTGTTGTGCTAGTTTTAAAAAGCATTGTGTTCAAAACCGGGCCCACCGATAACACTGGGCCTCGCCCAAGGACGAATTAATCACCATTGGGAGGTTCCGCTAACTGCGATCGTTTGCCAGCCTCTGAAAATTAAGCAGGTTCTTTTGGGCATAAAGAAACTACTAGACACATTTTAAAATCTTTTGAACACGGTTTTATCCTTTAATTTATGTCAATTTAATGAAGAAATAGTTCTGTATTATTTTTCAAAATTCATTCAAAGTCTGGTCACTTACAGGTGATGGATTGACACTGATTAAAATGCTTATTTTTGGTGGTAAATTCATTTTCAGTTGTACTAAACAGACTGCACCAAGTTACCACTCTTAAATATACCAAGGAACACTTTTAAAAGCAACATTTTTTTAAGATTAAATCATAATCACTGCCCAATTGTGCTGGTTCATGACAGATTTTGCCTTGCTGATGTGCAAAAGAGTTGGAGTGGAGACTCGAGTAAAATGGGCTCTATTTTGGGTGCAATTTGCACCTGTTTTGCTGATCGTGCCCAAAGCGGAAACATTACACCATAGAAACTTACATCACAGAAGGAGGCCATTCGTCCCATCGTGCTGGCTCTATGAAAGAGCTATCAATTGGACTCCTTCCTTTGCTGTTTCCCCATTGTCTGATTTTTGTTTTCCTTTTCAAGTTTCATCCAATTCCGTTTGGGAAGTTACTCTTGAACCTGCTTCTACCGCCCTTTCAGGCAGCGCATTCCAGATCACAACAACTCTGCTTAAAAAAAAATTTCACCCAGCCTTTTTTGCGAATTACTTTAAATCTGGGTCCTCTGGTTACTGACCCTTCTGCCACCGGAAATAGTTTCTCCCCGTGTACCCTTATCAAAACCCGTTACGATTTTGAACATCTCGATTAAATCTCCCCTTAACCTTCTCTGTTCTAAGGAGAACAATCCCAGCTTCTCCAGTCTCTCCACATAAATAAGTCCCTCATCCCTGGATCCCGTTCTATTAAATCTCTTTGACGCCCACTCCAAGATCTTCAAAAATATGGTGCCCGGAACTGGATTCCAGCGGAGGTTTTGTATGTCTAACTGCCGATGCAAATTTTCACTTCCACTTGTCAAAAGATTTTTACATTATAACGTTGCAAAAGGAATATCCAATATGGCAGAGGCAATGATATATGTGTCACTTGCAATCTTCTTCCTGCCACCCTCCCACCCCGGGGTTTGGTTCCACGGGCATCCCTCAGGCAAGTATCATAGAGAAATACAGCACCAAAACAGGCCCTTCGGCCCAACGAGTCTGCGCTGACCATCAATCACCCATTTATACTAATCCTACATTAATCCCATTTCCCTCTCACATCCCCACCTTCCCTCAATTCTCATACCACCCACCTACACTAGGGGCAATTTATAATGGCCAATTTACCTATCAACCTGCAAGTCTTTGGCATGTGGGAGGAAATCGGAGCACCCGGAGGAAACCCACGCGGTCACAGGGAGAACTTTCAAACTCCGCACAGGCAGTACCCAGAACCGAACCCGGGTCACTGGAGCTGTGAGGCTGCAGTGCTAACCACTGCACCACTGTGCTGCCCCAAGTGCTTACTCTTCCTGGATCAGCATAGACAGCGAGTGCCGGGCAACCATGGGAGGCATCGCCCACTAGTCAGGCACACCCTTTTCGTTGTATCTGAAGTACTCCCGGGTCAAGTGTAACAGATTAGGAAAATAACAAATACTGGAAATCTCAAATAAAAAATGAAAATGCTGTAAATTCACAGCAGGTCAATCATTGGCTTGCAGAAACCTGGATTAACTTTTCACATGGGATCTTCTGGCAATCTGTCATCAGAACAGGAGGAGGCCATTCAGCCCCTCGAATTGTTCCACCATTCAACTGGCTGATCTGCGTCTTAACTCCTTTTTACAGCCTTTGCTCCGTAATCCTTTGATACTTTTATCTAACAAAATTCAATCAATCTTGGTCTTGAAAATTCCAACTGACCCCCAGCAACTGACCCCCAGCATCCACAGCTGTCTGGAGGAGAGATTTCCAGATTTCCACTACCTTTTTGATTACTTAATGTTTATTTTGGAAGGAAGAACATGGAGAGACAATATAAAATAAAGGATACAATTCTAAAGGGGGTGCAGCAGCAGACAGACCTGGGTGTATATGTGCGGAAGTCATTGAAAGTGGCAGGACAGGTTGAGAGAGTAGTTAATAAAGCATACAGTGTACTGGGCTTTATTAATAGGGGCATAGAGTACAAGAGCAAGGAAGTTATGTTGAACCTGCATAAGACATTAGTTCGGCCACAGCTGGAGAATGATGTCCAGTTCTGGGCACCACACTTTAGGAAAGACGTGAGGGCATTGGAGAGAGTATAGAAAAGATTCACGAGAATCGTTCCAGGGATGAGGAACTTCAGTTATGAAGATAGATTGGAGAAGTTAGGACTGTTTTCCTTGGAGAAGAGAAGGTTGAGAGGAGATTTGATAGAGGTATTCAAAATCATGAGGGGTCTGGACAGAGTAGGTAGAGAGAAACTGTTCCCACTCGTGAAAGGATCGAGAACGAGAGAAAGGGGTAAGAGAAGCAAAACAGACATGAAGAAAAACTTTTCACACAACGAGTGGTTAAGGTCTGGAATGAGCTGCCTGAGAGTGTGGCAGAGGTAGGTTCAATAGAAGCATTCAAAAGGGAATTAGACTATTACATGAGAAGGAAGAGGGTTACGGGGAGATGGCAGAGAATGGCACGAGGTGAATTGCTCTTTCGGAGAGCCGGTACAGGCACAATGGGCTGAATGGCCTCTTTCTGTGCTGTAACAATTCTGTGATTCTATGATTTTATGTATCTGTGCTCTAGCTTTGCGTGCTTTGTCTACTTGAACATCTAACTCCACGGTCCTAATATTCCACTATTAATAAAGTATTCTGATTAGTCTTTCATGGA
Source organism: Heterodontus francisci (assembly GCF_036365525.1). Lineage (NCBI taxonomy): Eukaryota > Metazoa > Chordata > Chondrichthyes > Heterodontiformes > Heterodontidae > Heterodontus > Heterodontus francisci. Next base: position 20,200,015 of record NC_090411.1, read on the forward strand.
TCCAATGTGGATGATTTCACACTTACCCTCATAGAACTGCATAGGCCACAACTTTGCCCATTTTATGACACTTTGTAAATTCCTGCTTCTATCCACAGCTTACTGTGCCTCCTAACGACTTAATGTCACCTAAAACCTTGGTGTCACAAAGACCCCTACCTGCCAAGAATGAGGTATATTAATTTCGTCATATGAACATTAATTTTAAACTGCTGCTGGAGTGAAGAAATGACTTGTTTAAAGAGATCACCAGACATTTGGCTGGAGGACATTTGCATACTAACAGACAGTGCTTGGAGAGGCAAAGCAACTATTCCCTGGTTCAATTAACCCAAAAGAATTTTGTTCACTAGACATTGAAGGTGTAAGAAAGCTCGTATTCCAGTGTCTGCTAAGATGGAGAATCCACAAATGCAGGAGTGGTTAAACCAGCTGGTCACATGACTAATTTGCTGGCTTAGGCTCTTTGAACTACACACAGGACAGTTTGAAGACAGACTGCAGATTGCAACTGAACCTAGAACAAGAGAGCCGCTCTCCTGGTTGGCTTTCTCTCACTTTCTCACAAGCCTCCAGACCCACTGAAGTTGCTTAAACCTCAAGAGAGAAAAGACTCCTACATCGAAACAAGTTAAAGTGTGCCCAACGAACTATTAGACCTACCTGCAACAAAAGGCTCCACATTGAGCTCAAAGGACTGTAAATACACTCAGCTATTGTGTCAAACTTTTCCCCTTTATTCTTTCTGCTTTTTCTGTCTCTATCTGCATGTGTGTTTATCGCGTATGCATGCTAGCGTGGTCGTGTCGTTAACCAGATTAGAGTTTAAGGTCAATAAACTTCCACCTTTCTTGTTTAAATCTAAGAAAACCTGTTGATTGATTTCTTTGCCTTACAATTGGAAAGCAGTGAACAAGGATTCACTGAGGGGGGAGCTAAAAGACAGTGTTTTTAAAATTAAACCATGTTACGGTTAAACCAGGCAAAGGCTGAGAGGGAACCCCTTACACCCCTTCTCACCTGGTCATAACACTTGGATATACAAATTTCTATTTCTTCATCTGCCATTGATATTGTCATGCTAGGCCCCCACCTGCCAAGAATAAGGCACATTAATTTTGTCATGAACATTGATTTTAAACTGTTGCTGGAGCATGGAAATGACTTGTTAAACAGAGTAGCCGTACCTGGAAAAGACATTTGCATATTAACAGATGGCGCTTGTGTAGACAAAGGACCATTCCCTGACACATTCAACCCACAATTGATGTTGAAGGGGTGGGGAAGCACATTCCATGGCCTGCTGGGATGATGCAATTCACAGGGGCCAGGACTGGTTGGACCAGCTGGTCACATGACTAACTGGCTGTTCGCAGAGGTCTTTTGAACTAGCCATAGAGAGTTTGAACTCAGAAAGACTGTTTGCTCCTGGACTGAGAAGATATCTCTCCTGTCTGCGCCCATCTCTGTCTCACAAGCCTCTGAATCCCATGATGACACATGAACTCCAAGAGAGAAAAGTCTCCTACAGTGAACGAGGTTCAAGAAGAATACTGGGCCCCAATGAAAAGCAAGATCTACCTACAATCAAGGACTCTACAGTGAGCTTGAAGAACCGTAACAAAAACTCTTAAGATATTGCCTCAAATTTTTCCACTTTATTTTTCTTCTGCTCTTTTCTGTCTCTATTTACATGTCTATATCGCGTATGCATGCTAGTGTGGGGCGCGTCCTGTATCCGTAGACGTTAACCGAATTAGAGTTTAAGTTTAATAAATTTCAACCTTCTTTTCTTTAAACCTAAAAAAGCCTGTTTGTGCTGGTTTCTTTGCCTTATAATTGGAAAGTGGTGAACAAGGATTCACCAAGGGGGAGCTAAAAACAGTGTGTTTAAAATAAAACCCTGTTCCTGTAAGACCAGGTGAAGGCTGAAAGGGAACCCTAGACCTCTTTCTCGCTGGGTCATAACAGAAATCTGGGTGCTAGCATCCGGAATTAACCCACAGACAAACGGGAGAAATTGGAAGCAGGAAGCCAAATTGTTCCCAATCAAAAAAGAGCAAGCTTGCAATACAGGTTTTCTTGTGGTTGTGTTTGCTTGAATACTAACATTTCTGCGACTGAAGCTGGTAGCTCCCCAAGCCAGGGTGAAGTAACTTGGGATAAGTTAAAAGCACTGTCTATGAAGGAGTTGAGGAAAATGGCTGAGCAGTGTGGGATCACTGTACGTGGCAAGGTTAGGAAGTCTGAACTGCTAAGACTAGTGGCTAATCATTTTTCCCTTGAATCTGAAGAAGCAAAAACAGGGTTAGAAGTAGACCCCGACAGGGTATTGTTAGCAAAGATACAATTGGAACAAAGGAAACTTGAATTATAGGAGAAAGAAATAGAGAGACAGGGAAAAGAGAGAGAGGCAGGAGAGGGAGAAAGAAAGAACCTTCCAGAAAGAATGTGAAGAAAGAGAGTTGAAGCGGCTTGAGTTAACCAGGGGGCGACAGAGTAACCCCAGTGAAGCAGTGTAATTCAGGGCTGGGTACTGAATTGTTAAAACAAGCTCCACTAATTCCAGATTTAATGAGGAGGATGTAGAAGTATTTTTGTGTCCGTTGAGAAACTGGCAAGGCAGCTAAAATGGCCAGTTGAGACCTGGCCTCTTTTACTGTAAAGCAAGCGAACTGGAAAAGCCCATAAGGTTTATTCCTTGTTGCCAGATAAGAGTTCATCAAATTATAAACTGACAAAAAATGCTATCCTCGGGGCATATGAATTAGTACCCTAAGCCTATCGTCAAAAGTTTAGAACCCTCAAGAAGCAAGCTAATCAAACTTATCTGAAGTTTGAATGAAGTAAGCAGCTGGCTTTTGACCAGTGGCTGAGGGCTCTTAAAATACAGCTCAGCTATGAGACTCTCAGAGAAGTAATTCTGTTAGAGGAATTTAAAAAGTCTCTCCCATTCTCCACAAAGACCCATGTAGAGGAGCAGCAGGTTCAGAGAGCCCGGCAAGTGGCCGCTATAGCTGATGAGTTTGCTTTAATTTATAAGTCGGTTTCCCGGGGGAGAACCTTTCCTAGTCACCCCCACAAATCTGAGAATGGCAAAGGGTGGGAAGGTGATAGGAGTCCAAGAAGTCCTGGGAGAGAAAGAAAGGCAGGAAACACAGGGGACCCTCCTCTAGCCAAAAAGAAAGGTGCTGTGAGCAGTAAGAGCAAGACCCGGTGACCTGTGTGCTTCCATTGTAATAAAACAGGGCATTTAAAAGCTGACTGCTGGAAACTAAAGGGAAAACCTGTAGGGTTAATCAGGGCACACCCACTCAGTGAAGACAGGAACCTGAAGGAAAGCACAGCAGAACAAGCTGTGGGTTTAAATGCAGTAAGTGTGAGACCCAGGAAACTTACAGCTGCAAGTGCAGGAAAATTTAATAGGATTCCTGATTATCAGGATTTTGTGTCTGATGGGAAAGTAACCTCATACCCCTTGAGTGGGGCAAGCAAGCCCATAGTAATTCTCAAGGACACAGGGGCCACTAGATCCCTTTTACTGGGAAAAGGCCTGACCTTTCCCCCAGAGAGTGCAGTGAACACCAGAACAGGGGTAAATGGTACTGGAGGGCAGTGCATGCCTGTACCTGTACACCGGGTACACCTGGAGTGCGACCTAGTTTCGGGACTGGTGACCGGAGTGATTGTCCCTAGATTGCCTGTGGACGGGGTTGACCTGCTCCTAGGTAATGATCTGGCGGGGGTGAAGATGGTAGGTACCCCCCCCCCCCCCGCCCCCAGTAGTGAAAGAAAGACCACAGGAAGTCAGAGAGACAGGGCAGTGGCAGGAGACGGACCCCTGCAGTTTCCCTGAATGTGTAGTGGATCAGGCCATGATCAAACCAGCTCCCCCAGAGGAGACTGCATTGGCACGGCAGGCAGATGACCATGTAGTCTGCCTGTCCGAGACTTTCTTTAGAAAGTTAGGAGACCCAGGGAATGAATTAAATGGATTTTCCCTAGCTGAGGTTCAGTGAGCCGACACAGTATTGCAAGAGTTAGCACAGGCTGCCCAGTCTGAAAGTGAAGCACAGGGAGTCCCTGATTGCCACTAATTAAAGAATGAGGTACTGATGAGGAAATGCAGTTCTCTTCACAGACCTGAGAGCAAGGAGTGGACAGTAGTTCACCAGATAGTGGTGCCGCAGAGGTACCGGAGAGAAATATTAAGAAGGGCACACAAGATTACAATGGTTTGTACATGCCAGTATACGAAAGACCAAAGCCCACATAAGACAGCAGTTTTACTGGCCAAAACTCCACATAGATGTGGTGGAGTACTGCAGGAATTGCCACATGTGCCAGGTTGAGGGGAAACCCCAACCTACAGTGAAACCAGCACCCTCCAGCAGAGGGCTGGCGAACTGTAAGGGACCACCGCTGAGAACAAAAGGGGACAGGCAGGCACAAGGCTGGCAAAAGGTTAGAAAGGGGAGGGGAAAAAGTGACCAAGGGGGCAGGTTAAAGGAAGTCCAGGAGGAATCCCGGATGAAAACCCCTACTGTCCAGTCAGCCAACCCCGCAAAATGTGAAAAGTTAGACCCCACATCCTCCTACGTAAATTCCGACACTAGAAACACCCCACCAGAGTTGCTAACATCATTTACAGGAACCTGTAGAGACAAAGAAAGACCTCTAGAGGGCAGAGAAACCATGAGGGTGATGCCTCACTGAGTCAAAGTGCCACAGGGGAGTGCAGTAGAGTCTGCACAAACACCTGCAGACAGGAGTGTCCTCTGATACAAAGGGGAGATTAGCAAAGAATCCTCCCCCACAGTCAAAAGCCTTTGCACAATTCAGCAAAGCACTGAGAGTTCAGGATAGACCCGCCCATTACTGGCTCTCCTGAAAAAAACATTCTAGCTTAGGGCTAATTAAATCTAACCTTCACCAAATCCCCCCCCCCCCCCCCCACCATTACTTTTCAGACCTCAACGGGAACAAAGACCCTAGGCAGCCATGGAAATGGGCAAACGGAAGAGAAACTTCCCCAAAAAAGAATCACATGCTTACTGGGATGCCAAAAAAGGGGCAGTTTTAATAAGTTTTAGGATTTATGAATGAATGAGAGAGAGAGAGAGAGAGACGCGTGTTTTTCCCCTGTATCTTATATTTTCTTTCTCGACCCTTTCAATAAAATGCTCTCCTTAAAAATTGCATTTCATTCTGCTTGGTGTGGACATGTCATGCTAGGCTCCCACCTGCCAAGAATGAGGCACATTAATTTTGTCATGAACATTGATTTTAAACTGTTGCTGGAGCGAGGAAATGACTTGTTAAACAGATCAGCCGTGGCTGGAAAATACATTTGCATACTAACAGACGGTGCTTGTGTGGACAAAGGACCATTCCCTGACACATTCAACCCACAATTGATGTTGATCACCGGACAGTGAGTGGGTGGGGAAGCGCATTCCAGAGCTTGCTCGGGGTGATGCAATCCACAGGGGTTTCCCCTTAAAGACACCTAGACGATTCACCTCAACTGCTCCACTTGGCTAAAAAGGAGCTATTAGGAGAGGTGACCAAAAGCATAATCAAAGAGGTGGGTTTTAAGGAGGGTCTTAAAGGATGAAAGAGAAATGGAGGGATTTAGGGAGGGAATTACAGAGGTTAGGGCCTAGGTGGCTGAATGAACCCAAGTTAGAGGAATGGAGGGGTGATAGGATGGTGTAGGGCTGGAGGAGGTTACAGAGGAATGGAGGGGGGGTAGGGCTGGAGGAGGTTACAGAAGAATGGAGGGCGGTGTAGGGCTGGAGGAGGTTACAGAGGAATGGAGGGGGGTTGAGGCTGGAGGAGGTTACAGAGAAATGGAAGAGGGGTGCAGGGCTGGAGGAGGTTACAGAGGAATGGTGGGGATGGGATGTAGGGCAGGGGGAGGTTACAGAGGAATGGAAGAAGAGATTTTAAACACAAAGGTATGAGGCGTTGGGAGACTGGAAGCCAAAATTTCAGGGGAGGGACTGAGCACAGCAAGATGATGCGATTAGAAAATTGTTTGATATTGTGGAGATGCGACTCACTGCAACCAATTCTGTGGCAGGGCCTAGTGGCTGGGATTCGGGATTCGGCCTAGGCCTGGGGGCTGGGATTAGGGATTTGAACTGGGTCTGGGATTAGGGGTTTGGGCTGGGCCTGGGGGCTGGGATTAGGGGTTCAGGCTGGGCTTGGGAGCTGGAGGTGGGAAGGGAGAGTGCCCTGCACCAGCTAATCAACTCAGCACAAAGCAGGGTTTGAATCTATCCTGGTTTGGGTTAATATTGATGATTGTGGGAACCAGGCACCTCCGTGAACTTTAGATCCTGGACAACCGTTGCAGACTGATTGCCACACAAAAGTATCCCGAGCAGGAACATCCTGGGAATGGGGAACGTCTCACTCAGACTTTGCTCTGCATAAAAACCATTTCTTTAACAAACGCATTTTTACCATGATCAGAGAATATAAAAATCTGCAACTGGCAAAGTTACCAAATTTATCAAGTGTCAGGCAATAAATCCTTCCTGGACATTCCTGACACACTGACTATAATCCAGGCCTCAGGATCATCAGCATTGGCAATGGTCATTATCAATCCAGAACTGGAACAACAAGTTGCATTTATATAGCGTCTTTAACAAAATAAAACATCCCAAGGTGCTTCACAGGAGCGTTACCACACAAAATTTGACTCCGAGCCATATAAGAAGATATGAGGACAGAGCTTGGTCAAAGAGATTTTAAGGAGCATCTTAAAGGAGGAGAGCGAGGTAGAGAGGTTTAGTGAGGGGGATTCAAGGGCTTAGAGCTGAGGCAGCTGAAGGCATGGTTGCCAATGTTGGGGCAATTGAAATCGAGGATGCACAAGAGGCCAGAATTAGAGGAGTGTGAAGATGTCGGAGGTTTGTAGGGCTGGAGGAGGTTATAAAGAAGAACTCGCTCTCTCTCTCAACGTCACAATTTTTCCAGAATTTCATTATCAAATCCTAAACTCTAAATATACTCTCCCACCAGCTTTCTCCCTCCTCATTACCTTCGCTCTTCACACAGCCTCCTACCCATCTTTCGCAGAGTCTTGGAACTGAGGAACTCCTCGTCTCCATCAGTTTTCCTTTCCTCCAACAACCTAAAGGATTTCTGAACCTCAGCTTGGAGTCTCCTGATCACTATTTCTTGATTTACTGTTAGCTTTTCTATATCGTTTTCAACCCTGTTGGGTCATTTATTGTGGGCTTTGACACTGCTCAGTGAAAACTACAAACTTTACTTGCATTTCTTCAGGGTCCATAGCCCTCATCTCAAAGTGTTTCACATACAACAAATGAACCTTTGAAGTACAGCGACTGGCATTATTTGGCAAGCCTGACAGCCATCTTAAACAGAGCAAGATCCCACGAAGAGCAGTGAGGTAGTTGACCAGTTATACCTATTTTTTGGTGACACTGGTTGAGGGAGAAATGTTAGCCAAGGCACCAGAATGTTTAATGACCAAAATAGTCAGGATCGTGGTCTAAAGCCTCAACTGAAGGCCATTTTTAGAGAACAAAAATAGGCAATTTTCTGCTGCTTTTGATAGGTAAGTTATGGCTGATGGTAAATAAAAACATAAAATGGAACAAATGAATTTAAACAGTTGAAATGACCCAGAACTCAATTCATGATCCAGTGCCGCAAACCTAGGACACCATCAGTGATCCAGGACTGCAGTTAGTGGCCCTTGACCTCCATTAATGACCCAGATAACCTCCACTAATGGCCAAGTGCCTAATGATCAATGATCCAGGGCCTGTGTTAAAGATCAGGAACACCGTTCGTGAATGTATCTTGCACTGCGCTTGTGGTAATTGTGGAAAAATGGCAGCAAAAATCACAGCAGTAATTATTATTACCGATGAGCTTTTTGGGTGAATGCAGCACCTTCAGGGGTCAAAGGGGAAACAATGAAATCTGAAGGCAAGACCGTCAAATCATTTTCACTTTCAGGTCAGAAAGTCATGGGTTCAAGCTCCACTTAAGATTTCGAATCTGTGATCTAAGCTGACACTCCCATTGCCGTACTGAGGGTATGCTGCTGTGTCAGAGGTGTCGCCTTCCAGCTGTTTGATGTTCATCCGAGGTCCTGTCTACTTGCTCAGGTTGTCAAAAAAGACATAACGGCACAATTTGAAGACGAGCAGGGGAGTTCTCCCCGGGGATCCTGACCTACATTATTCCCTCAACCAATTCCACCGAAATAGATAAGCTGGTCATTCATTTCATCGGTGTTTGAGGGCCCCTTGCTGTGTGCCATGTTTGCTGAGAATGACTACACTTGCAGTGCAATTCACTGAACTGTGAAGTGCTTTTGGGATTCGTGAGGATGTGAAAGGTGCTACATAAATGCAAGAGGCGAGATAAGGAGACATTTTTTATGCTGCAAGTTGTTATGATTTGGAATGAACTTCTTGAAAGGGCGGTGGAAGCAGATTCAAGAGTAACTTTCAAAAGGGAATTGAATAAATACGTGAAGAGAGAAGATTTGTATAGCTATGGGGAAAGAGCAGGGGAACTGGTTGTAATTGAATAGTAATTTTCAAAAAGACAGTACAGCCACAATGGCCTGAATGGGCTCCTTCTGTGCTGGAGCATTTTATGATTCTATCTATCTTTTACTGTGTAACAGTGTCCAACAGTGAGGAAGCACTGAGGTTAAACTTGGTTTAGGCCCTTTAACGTTTTAGCATCAAATCAATAAGAGATTGGTGGATAAGCCAGGCCTAAGCAATAAGTCAAAGCCTGACAGCTGCTCCTGTCCAAATAATCGAGTTCCCCTTCTCCTAATTATAGAAATATGAAATGAAACACTGAAGTAACAAGGACATTGACTAAAATAGAGGGGGTTTTCATTTACACCCAGCTCAGCAGCTGCTCAAAGCCACTGCTCCCAGCACTGTCCCTTCTACTTAAAGCTGTAACACCAGGGGCCTCTGAAATCCTCCCCACACCAGGCCAACCAGGCCTGTTAAACCTTACATTTCTTCCTTTTTGGTTTGCCCTGTGTGAACTTTGCGAACCTAGTGCTGTTCTTGGATGGGTATATCCTAAATCAGAACAACTTGCATTTATATAGCGCCTATAATCTGGGAAAACGTCCCATGGTGCTTCACAGGAATGTTATCAGACAAAAACTGACACCAAGCCACATAAGACCACATTAGGACAGGCAACAGAAAGCTTGGTCAAAGAGGTAGGTTTTAAGGAATGTCTTAAAGAGGAACTTTAGTTAGGCCACACTTAGAATATTGCGTGCAATTCTGGTCGCCACACTACCAGAAGGACGTGGAGGCTTTGGAGAGGGTACAGAGGAGGTTTACCAGGATGTTGCCTGGTCTGGAGGGCATTAGCTATGAGGAGAGGTTGGAAAAACTCGGATTGTTTTCATTGGAACGACGGAGGTGGAGGGGCGACATGATAGAGGTTTACAAAGTTATGAGCGGCATGGACAGAGTGGGTAGTCAGAAGCTTTTTCCCAGGGTGGAAGAGTCAGTTACTAGGGGACATAGGTTTAAGGTGCGAGGGGCAAAGTTTAGAGGGGATGTGCGAGGCAAGTTTTTTACACAGAGGGTGGTGAGTGCCTGGAACTTGCTGCCAGGGGAGGTGGTGGAAGCAGATACGATAAAGACGTTTAAGAGACATCTTGACAAATATATGAATAGGAAGGGAATAGAGGGATATGGGCCCCGGAAGTGCAGAAGGTGTTAGTTTCGGCAGGCATCAAGATCGGCGCAGGCTTGGAGGGCCGAATGGCATGTTCCTGTGCTGTACTGTTCTTTGTTCTTTGAAAGGGAGGGGTTTGGGGAGGGATTTCCAGAGCTTAGGGTCCAGGTTGCTGAAGACACGGCCAGCAATAGTGGAACGCTTCAAATTGAGGCTACTCCAGAGGCTACTATTAGAGGAGTGCAGAGATCTTGGAGGCTTGTAGGGCTGGAGAAGGTTCAGAGATAGGGAGGGGCGAGACCATGGAGGGTTGAAAACAAGAATGGGAACCCCAAAATCCATTCGTATTGGCAACTTAAGATGTATGTAAATTACAGGGAACGTGAATCTTACTTCATATCTGGCCCATCCCCCAGACTCCAGGGTGCACACTTAAGTGAGGTGTGAAGGTAACAAACTGGTAGTCCCAGGATTAATCTGTTGCATGGTGAGGGACTGAGCTACACAGAGCAGCAAACACCCCAGTTCCTCAATCAGAGGTCAAACAGAGCAGTAGCTGGAAATCTACTAGTTCCAACTTTGCAGATACAGCAGGTGATAAGGAAGGCAAATGGAATTTTGTCATTTATTGCTAAAGGAATAGAGTATAAAAGTAGGGAAGTGTTGCTGCAACTGTACAAGGCATTGGTGAGACCGCATCTGGAGTATTGTGTACAGTTTTGGTCCCCTTACTTGAGAAAGGATGTAGTTACATTGGAGGCAGTTCAGAGGAGGTTCACTAGATTGATTCCAGAGATGGGGGGCTTGTCTTATGAAGAGAGATTGAGCAGTTTACTCTCTGGAGTTTAGAAGAATGAGAGATCAAATTGAGGTATATAAGATGATTAAGGGGATTGACAAAGTAGACATAGAGAGGATGTTTCCTCTTGTGGGGCAATCTAGAACGAGAGGTCATAGTTTTAGGATAAGGGGTAGCAGATTTAAAACAGAGATGAGGAGAAATTACTTCTCTCAAAGGAATTCACTACCCCAGAGTGCGGTGGATGCCGGGACATTGAGTAAATTTAAGGAGGAGATAGACAGATTTTTAATTAGTAATGGGTTGAAGGGTTATGGAGAACGGGCGGAAAGTGGAATTGAGGCCAAGATGAGATCAGCCATGATCGTATTGAATGGCGAAGCAGGTTCGAGGGACTGAATTGCCTACTCCTGCTCCTAGTTCTTATGTTCCTGGGCTAAGAAAGAGGACATCAGCCAGGGTTTCAGCCTATCTCTGTAACCTCCTCCAGCCCTACAACCGGCCGGGATCTCTGAGCAGACGCACCATCCCCCAGCATGAACTAGTGCTCAGAGGAGCAAGGTGGGGGAATTATTGTTTCAATCCCTAAATTCTTTCTTGCCCCCTCCCCCAGCCCAGGAGCTGTAATCACAATAGCTGTCACCCTGACTGCACAACACCTCAGGAAATGAAAGGGGAAGTTAATGTGAGGGAATTTAAAATCTGCAACTTTCATGTAAACAGCAGCCGAGTCATGCAAACCACACGCTAGCGACTGGGAGGAATTGCGTGTCCCCTCGTTACAATAATCCCAACAAATCCATTTGGGAAACCAAAGACAATTGCAAGATGGCCCATTTTACCAGAGCTGTCAATAATGGTTAGATCCACAGAAAGAGATTCAAGAACATGAGAATATAAGAAATAGGAGCAGGAGGCCATTCAGCCCTTCAATGGGATCATGGCTGATCTGCTATCTCAACTCCACTTTCCCACACTATTCCCATATCCCTTGATTCCCTTAGAGCCCAAAAATATAGCAATCACTGTCTTGAATGTACTCAATGGATGAGCATCCACAGCTCTGGGGTAGAGAATTCCTAAGATTCACAAACCTCTGAGTGAAGAAATTTCTTCTCATCTCAGTCGCCTGAACCTCAATCGCCATCTCATACCAAGACCTAGTTACATGTGGCAAACTGCACTTGTATTATTGGTTCCATCGGACGTCCAAGAGAGATTGATAGTTTCTTTCTCTCTCTTCCTTGTTGCTCTCTCTCTCCCTGCCCCATCTTTTATTTTGTCGTCCCTTTCTCCCACTTCACAGCCTGTGCACTCATTTCAATAGAGGGCTTTCACTGTTGCTGTGAATGCTGGGATAGCCCAGGCTCCATGCCACCTGCTTGCTTTCCCTCTCAGTCCAGCAAGAGGAGGTGTGAGCACAGTGCAATAGTTGCAGTTAGTGCCAATCCTGAGCCCAGGTGGGAGCACAAGCAGGAGATCTTAGAATCTCCCAGATCTAAGTCTGGCTCAGTGAGGGAGAGTTGCTGTGCCTTTCTTAGATTCAGAACAAAGTAGCGATGCAGAGGGATTGGTTTTTCAAAGCTTGGGCCAGCTCTCTGCACTTGAAACCCTCACACCCCCTTATAAACTCAATAACACACAGTAGTCCCCTGTCTCCTGGACTAGAGCAGGATAAACAGGCCAAGGTTTCCACACCTGATCAATATCCAATGCATAGGACAAGATCAATGTCTCCTGTGATGCCCCAACAAAAATAGCCCATTAGTAGGTTTGGCACCTGGTTGGGTGAGCGCCAATGGAGTTGTACCCACCATGGAAGGCGAGAAGGTTAAAAATTTTCTCCTACATTAAAAGTGGTAAATCCCTGTCCTGCGTAGCACTAGTTATACTGATGAGTGTCATTCCCTGCCTCTTGTTGGCCTCAGTGCCTCTAGGGGTTGCGGGTCAAGCTCCTGCTCAGTATCCAGCAACCCTACCTGAATGTGCGTACACGTACATGGACCCTGTGTTAGGGCAAGTTTGTATTGGCCTCTGATGCCCCACCCCACCCCCATCTTGCTGCTGATGACTGTCTCGCATTGGGGGTACCTTCGAATTGGAACCCCCCCAGTGTGAGTCAACACCGTCAGGATAGGAAGGGAGGGAGGGAGGGAGGGAAAAAGAGGCACAAACACATGGAGGTGTAAATCCCAGCACTGAGCCTCATTAGACAAGGCTCAGGTTCAGAGAGTGGGGTACAAGTCTGCAGCCCCGACACCCCCGAGTGAGACCCTGTGCTGGAATAAACCTTGGAATGTGAAACAACACTGAAGGTCATACAATAAAAACAGCTAAAAATGCAGAGTTGGAGTCTTTCGATGACTGTACTACATGGCAATGTTGCTAAAAGAACAAAGAGAATCATTAACATGCATTCTGCACTGGCAAACTCTTCATCTAAAATCTGCTGCTCGGTTGGAAAGTAAGTCATACCTTCTGATGCGAAAGACTCGAGTCAGATCACCAGTTCTGTTCATTGTCACCGTCCAGCCTGGCATGTTCAGTGAAACAAGGGAAATGAAAGCTTCCTGAGAGAGCTGCAGAATCTCACACTGCCTCATCTCTCCCACACCCACACAGACAGCCTAACCCAGCCCTCCCCTCTGCAGGCAGCCAGTGCTAATCTGTGCACAGGCTGCATGCTTCTCTGCTCCTGCCCACTGCAGCCTCCTGCCCGACCAGATCAGTCGACGAGTGAATGGGCTGGAGAGGGGAGACATGCTGAGTGATGAAGGAGGCCCCTAGTCTGACACAGGGCCATCTATAGGCCAGTGAGAGCACAGGCAATCCATCTGCACACACCGAAGCAAGTCAGTCTGTTTCTCTTGAAGCTACTGGTTTGTTTTTATTTTTAGATTTGTAGCAGGTTGCTGGATGAGCACAGAGCAAACAGCAGCAGAGACGCTGGCAGAATGCAACAAAATGGGGCAGTGACAGGAGGCTCTGTTAACACAGTTACCTGATACAGTCACTGACATCGCCACAATACAGCTGTCAACCCTACAGCACAGAAGGAGGCCATTCAGCCCATGTCTGTGCTAGCTCTTTGGAAAGAGCTATTCAATTAGACTCACTCCCCTGCTCTTTCCCTATAGCCCTGCAAATTTTTCCCTTCAAGGGGCATCTCTTTTGAAAGTTACTGTTGAATCTCCACCGCTTCTCAGGCAGTGCATTCCAGACCGTAACAACTCGCTGTGTGAAAAAAATCTCACCTCACCTCTAGGTCTTTTGCTAATTACCTTAAAGCTGTGTCCTCTGGTTACTGACCCTCCCACCACTGGAAACAGCTTCTCTCTATCTAACTCTATCAAAACCCCTCATAATTTTGAACGCCTCTATTAAATCTCCCCCTAACCTTCTCTGCTCTAAGGAGAACAATCCCAGCTTCTCGAGTCACTCCACAGAACTGAAGCCCCACAACCCTGGTACCACTCTGGTAAATCTACTTTCCCAAGGCCCAGCCATCGTTCCTAAAGTGCAGTGATCAGAATTGGAAACAATACTCCAGCTGAGGCCTAACCAGTGATTTATAAAGGTTTAGCAGAACTTCTTTGCTTTTTTACTCTATGCCTCTATTTACACAGCCAAGTAGAATCATAGAATGGTTACAATGCAGGAAGCCATTCAGCACATTGTGTCTGTGCCATAGAGTCATAGAGTTATACAGCACAGAAACAGGCCCTTCAGCCCATCGTGTCTGTGCTGGCCGCCAAGCACCTATCTATTTAGGGCGGCACAGTGGCGCACTGGTTAGCACCGCAGCCTCACAGCTCCAGGGACCCGGGTTCGATTCCAGGTACTGCCTGTGTGGAGTTTGCAAGTTCTCCCTGTGTCTGCGTGGGTTTTCTCCGGGTGCTCCGGTTTCCTCCCACAAGCCAAAAGACTTGCAGGTTGATAGGTAAATTGGCCATTATAAATTGTCACTAGTGTAGGTAGGTGGTAGGGAAATATAGGGACAGGTGGGGATGTTTGGTAGGAATATGGGATTAGTGTAGGATTAGTATAAATGGGTGGTTGATGTTCGGCACAGACTCGGTGGGCCAAAGGGCCTGTTTCAGTGCTGTATCTCTAATCTAATCTATTCTAAACCCATTTTCCAGCACATGGCCTGTAGCCTTGTATGCTATGGCGTTTCAAGAGCTCATCTAAATACTTCTTAAATGTTGTGAGGGTCCCTGCCTCTACCACCCCTTCAGGCAGTGTATTCCAGATTCCAACCACCCTCTGGGTGAAAATATTTTTCCTCAAATCCCCTCTAAACCTCCTGCCCCTTACCTTAAATCTATGCCCCCTGGTTATTGACACCTCCGCCAAGGGAAAAAGTTGCTTCCTATCTACCTTATCTATGCCCCTCATAATTTAATATACCTCAATCATGTTCCCCCTCAGCCCTCTCTGCTCTAAGGAAAACAACCCTAGCCTATCCAGTCTCTCCTCATAGCTGAAATGCTCCAGCCCAGGCAACATCCTGGTGAATCTCCTCTGCACCCTCTCTAGCGCAATCACATCCTTCCTATAGTGTAGCGACAACTGTACACAGTACTCCAGCTGTGGCCTAACTAGCATTTTATACAGCTCCATCATAACCTCCCAGCTCTTATATTCTGTGCCTCGGCTAATAAAGTATCCCATATGCCTTCCGAACCACCTTATCTACCTGTGCTGCTGCTTTCAGTGATCTATGGACAAGTACACCAAGGTCCCTCTGACCCTCTGTACTTCCTAGGGTCCTACCATCCATTGTATATTCCCTTGCCTTGTTAGTCCTCCCAAAATGCATCACATCACACTTGCCACTGCTCTGCCCATCTTACCAGCCCATCTATATCATCCTGTAATCCTCCTCACTATTTACGACACCACCAATTTTCATGTCATCTGCGAACTTACCGATCATACCTCCTATATTCACGTCCAAATCATTAATATACACTGACCCCTGTGGTACACCACTGGTCACAGGCTTCCAATCGCAAAAACTACCCTCAACCATCACCCGCTGCCTCCTGCCACTGAGCCAATTTTGGATCTAATTTGCCAAATTGCCCTGAATCCTATGGACCAATCTCCCATGCGGGAGCTTATCAAAAGCCTTACTGAAGTCCATGTAGACTACATCAACTGCTTTACCCTCATCTACACACCTAGTCACCTCCTCGGAAAATTCAATCAAATTTGATAGACATGAACTCCCCCTGTCAAAGCCATGCTGACTATCCCTGATTAATCCCTGCCTCTCCAAGTGGAGATTAATCCTGTCCCTCAGAATTTTTTCCAATAATTTCCCAACCACTGATATTAGACTCACTGGCCTGTAATTACCTGGTTTATCCCTGCTACCCTTCTTGAATAATGGTACCACATTCGCTGTCTTCCAGTCCTCTGGCACCTCTGCTGTGGTCAGAAAGGATTTGAAAATTTGTGTCAGAGCCTCTGCAATCTGCTCCCTTGCCTCACATAACAGCCTGGGATACATCTCATCTGGGCCTGGGGATTTATCCACTTTTAAGCCCACTAAAACCGCTAATACCTCCTCCCTTTCAATGCTAATTTGTTCAATATATCACAATCCCCCTCCCTGATCTCTACGCCTACATCGTCCTTCTCCGTAGTGAACACAGATGCAAAGTAATCATTTAAAACCTCACCTATGTCCTCCGACTCCACACACACATTGCCACATTAGTCACTAATGGGCCCCACTCTTTCCCTGGTTATCCTCTTGCCCTTAACATACTTATAAAATGCCTTGGGATTTTCCTTTATCTTGTGCGCCAGTGTTTTCTCATGCCCCCTCTTCGCTCTCCTAATTACTTTTTTAAGTACTCCCCTACACTTTCTATATTCCTCTAGTGCCTCCGCAGTTTTCAGCACTCTGAATCTGCCATAAGCCTCCTTTTTTTCCTGACCCAATCCTCTATATCCCTTGACATCCAGGGCTCCCAAGACTTGTTGGTCCTACTCTTCACCTTTACGGGATCATGTTGGCCCTGAACTCTCACTATTTCCTTTTTAAATGACTCCCACTGGTCTGATGTAGACTTTCCTACAAGTAGCTGCTCCCAGTCTACTTTAGCCAGATCCTGTTTTATCATATTGAAATCGGCCTTCCCCCAATTCAGTACCTTTATTTCCGGTCCATCTTTGTCCTTTTTCATAACTACCTTAAACCTTACAGAGTTACGGTCACTATCCCCGAAATGCTCCCCCACTGACACTTCTACCACTTGTTTGGCTTCATTCTCTAAGATTAGGTCCAGTACCACCCCTTCTCTTGTAGGACTTTCTATGTGCTCGCTCAAAAAGCTCTCCTGTATGCATTTTAAGAAATCCACTCCCTTTAAGCCTTTTGCACGAAGACTATCCCAGTTAATATTAGGGAAATTGAAATCCCCTACTATCATTACCCTATTATTTTTACACCTCTCTGAGATTTGCCTACAGATCTGCTCTTCTATCTCTTCCTGACTGTTTGGAGTTCTGTAGTACACTCCCAGCAAAGTGACTGCCCCCTTTTTGTTTTTAAGTTCTACCCATATGGCCTCATTTGAGGTACCTTCTAAGATATCATCCCTCCTTACTGCAGTAATTGACTCATCAATAGTGCAATGCCACTTCCTCTTTTACACTCCCCCCCCCCCCCCCCCCCCCCGTCACACCTGAAGATTCTGTACCCTGGAATATTAAGCTGCCAGTCCTGCCCTTCCCTCAACCATGTCTCTGTGATAGCAATAATATCATATTCCCATGTGTTAATCAATGCCCTCAATTCATCTCCCTTACTTGTAAGACTCCTTGCGTTAAAATAAATGCAATCCAGCCTTGTATTTTTCAATTGTGTCTTAACAGGTCTATATTTGCTCTGCCTTCCAGACTGGCTTCATTTCCTTTCTATATTTGATTGTGCATCACCCCCTACTGTAACTCCACTCTGTATCCCATCCCCCTGCCAAATTAGTTTAACCCCCAACACCTCCCCCCCCTCCACTAGCAAACCTCCCTGCAAGGATGTTGGTCCCATTCCAGTTCGGGTGCAACCGTCCTGTACCGACTCTCTGCAAAAGCAATTCAGCTAGTCCCACTTCCCCTGCCTCTTCCATGTAACCCTGCAATTTTTTTCTCTTCAGGTGCTTATCCAATTCCCTTTTGAAAGCTACAATTGAATCTGCCTCCACCACAATCTCAGGCAGTGCGTTCCAGATCCTAACCACTCGCTGCATTAAAAGGCTTTTCCTCACATCGCCTTTGGTTCTTTTGCCAATCACCTTAAGTCTGTGTCCTCTGGTTCTCGACCCTTCCACCAAGGGGACGGTTTCTCCCTAACTACTCTGTCCAGACCCCTCATGATTTTGAACACCTCTACTAAATCTCCTCTCAAGCGTCTCTTCTCTAAGGAAAACAACCCCAGCTTCTCCAATCTCTACAGGTAACTGAAGTCCCTCATCCTTGGAACCATTCTCATAAATCTTTTCTCCACCCTCGCTAAAGCCTTCACATCCTTCCTGAAGTGCGGTGCCCAAAATTGGACACAATACTTCAGTTGAGGCCAAGCCAGTGATTTATAAAGGTTCACCATAACTTCATTGCTTTTGTACTCTATGCCTCTATTTATAAAGCCCAGAATCCTGTATGTCTTATTAACCACTTTCTCAACCTGCCCTGCCACCTTCAACAATTTGTTCACATATGCCCCCAGGTCCCTTTGCTCCTGCACCCCATTTGTGATTATCATAGGCGATTTTAATTTTCACATGGCCTCTTCAGCATCACTGATTTTAATTGCCCCATCATTGACGGCCGTGCCTTCACCTGCCTGGACCCATAACCTCTGGAATTCCCTCCTTAAGCCTCTCTGCCTCTCTTTCTTCCTTTAAGATATTCCTTAAAACCGACCTCTTTGACCAAGCTTTTGGCCATCTTCCCTTATGGGGCTCGGTGTCTGATTTTGCTTTATAACCCTCCTGTGAAGTGCCTTGGGATGTTTTATTATGTTAAAGTGCTCTATAAATATAAGTTGTAAGTTCTTGTTAAAAGGCTGGTTACTCTACATCATTGGACAAAACCCAATGGGTAGTGGGGGCAGTGGGGAGGGAGGGGAAGATTTTTCCTACACAAGCTGTAGACCTGAGTCACCACCCCTACACCCAAAACATTGTCGCAGTTGAAAGTTGCAATCTTTACCTGTCACAAAGGCAGTGCGACATTCACAGGCATGCTAACTCTCGCAAATTCGTCACGAGAGACGTGACTTCTGAGCTTCGCTCGTGATGACTTTCAAATCTCCTGAGTTTTTGTAAGTGGAGCTAAACTGTGTAATCGGACTAATGAGCTGGAGCCAGGAGTCGGATCAGAGCGTACACAGTGGCCTCAGATGGGGCGAGCTGTTGGGATGTGAGGAGGGGCTGCAGCTAGTGATTGTGGCTACATTATTCAGGTGTTTGCTGATCTTTACAGCTTCAGTTTGCATCAAAATAACAGCTCCTTCTCCCTCCCCAGAATCCACATGTTCCTGAATGCACACGCAAGGACAAGCCACTGGGTTCACACATGGGCCTCCACCATCACTGCCACTCCCTCGAGGGCCAGGCAATGACTGTGGGAGCTGCTACTCCAGGGCTGTTTCTAAACACTATCCGCAAAAGGTTTATTGATGCATTCCTCCCGCCCTCATCACACCAAGACTCTGCTTTCACACTCGTACAGCTGGTTAGCTGGTGCTGAATTTCTGTATTTCAGTCAATCACTGCCATTACATTAATATTCCTAATAACAGTCCACCTTGTTAGTGTATTAGTGGCATGATCTCCACTTCTGCTTCAAATAGTAATGAAAGGTTTTAAATGTTCTTCACTAGATATTTCAGAAATCTTGCATCAGTAGATTTAAATTCATAATTAGTATTATAATATAGAAGGGGGAGGGGGGGGGGGTTCAGTAATTACTAATCCATTTGAAAAGGGGGTCTTCAACAATGTTCGAGAACCACTGGGCCGGTGCAGTTTGTGCAAACTGGGGTCCGAAAAGTCTTCCCAGGGTGTCCACGCAATAATCTCTCTCGCAAGAGAGAGAAAAAACACAAAGGGGAGAAAAAGAAAAAAACGACAAGCTGGTATAAATGAACAGTCACACTCAATTTTAAGAGGTTTTTGGGTACAGAACTGTCAATCAATATAGAATATACCCCAGAAACCTGCCTCTTTCACCAAACCCCAGAAACCTGCCTCTTTCACCAAACCCCAGAAACCTGCCTCTTTCACCAACTCCACAAACTAGAGATACTAAACTGGTAAACATGACACTCTGTTTGTCCAGACAGAATGCACAACTGATAAGAGGCAGGATTTAAAATTTTTTTTTGTAAAGCAATTTCAGATGCAGCAACATAGCTTTGTAAAGAGCTCTGAGCTAATAAGAAATGAAATAAGCCACTAGAGGACTACAAACTGAGTGTCAATTTATATTGGTTTATGTTTGAAAAAAATAACAACTCGTGATTTTCATACCAATCTCGATTACGAGTTTTGAGGCGATGCAGCTGCCGTGCCTGCATTCATGTATCCTTCCCTTTCTTGGAGTCAGCCTTGGTTCAGTGGGTAGCACTACGGCCTGAGACAGAAGACTGATGGTTCAAGGTCCTCTCCAGAGATACAGGCACATAATCCAGGCTGACATTCCAATACAGTACTGAGGGAGTGCTGCACTGTCAAAGGTGAGATGTTAAATCCAGGCCCCTGTCTGCTCTCTCAGGTGACTTTAACAATCCCATGGCACTGTTCAAAGGAGGACAGGGGAGTTTTCCGCAGTGTCCTAGCTCACATTTATCCCTCAACCAAAATCTAAATGATCTAGTCATGGAATCACATTGCTGTCTGTGCACAAATTGGCTGTCATGTTTCCAACATTATAACAGTGACTACACTTCTAAAGTACTTCATTGGCTAAAAAGCACTTTGGGACGGCCTGAGGTTGTTAAAGACAGTGGCTGGAATTTTTCGTTGGGTGGGAAGCCCCAACCACCCCAGGCCAAAAGTCAGGGGCGAGCCTGCCTCCGCCGGGCCCGGATTCCATGATCACCTTTAACTGGTCTTGGGCAGGGCTTCCACTTCTTTGAGGCAGGAAGTCCCACCTAATGGAGCTGCCAGCCAATCAGTGGCCAGCAGCTCTTAGTCCTAGCAGCGCCACCGGGAGCGGTGGCCATTGCTGGGACTACACTCAGCCATCACAAGCAAGGTGAAGGACAGCCCCAGAAGACAGGTAAGTTTTTAGGGCCTTGCCAGGGACAACTGGCCGGGCCCTGGCGAGGCAAGGAGGGGGGTGGGGGGGGGGGGGGGGTCGGTTAGGGGGTTGCAGGGGAGTGTTGTGCGTTGGGGGCAGTTGGGGTTTCTGGGCCAGCCCTCCGTGGGGCACAGGGTGCCCGCAAGGCAGCTGCCTGGTTTTAATTGGCCAGTTAATTGGCCACTTAAGGGCTTTGATTGGCCTGGGGTGAGTGGATGGGCAGTTTCTCGTTGCCGCCCCGTGTAAAGTTGTAGCAGGGCAGCAGGGGGTTGGGAATGCACCCCCCCCCCACCAAACCTCCCACTCAATTTTATGCCACCCCGGCTCATTTGATGGCCATAAAATTCCAGCCACTGGATAAATGCAAGTTCTTTCTACCTTTTTCTCTCATTGCCTATTTATATTTCACAGCGAGTAGGCCATGGGATCTGCCAGTTATGGAGGTAGTTCTATCCCAGTATTCAAAGCAGAAGTGAAAGTTCTCTATTAAAACTAAAAGCCCACAGCTGCCATTACTATGAATGATGTAATAACAACTTGCCTTTAACAAAGAAATCCCCGAAATGTTTCATTAGGACATAACCCAAAAAAAAAAGACGTTGAGCCAATGAAGGAAATTTAGTCAGCCGATTGTATTCAATGAGACTACAATCTCGAGGGGCTGAATGGCTACTCCTGTTCCTATGAGACGGGGGGGACCAAAACCCCAGTGGAAGAGGATGGTTTAAAGCAAGATTTTACAGGAGAAAGCAAAAAGGTGGAAACATGGAAAATTTTAGAGAGAGAATTCCAGGGAACCTGCGGCTGAAGGCAAAAGGAGTTGGGGGTTGGGGAGAGGAACAGAAAGGCACGCGAGGTCAGAATCAGAGGAATGGCAAGTTTATCAGAGTTGGATTAGACTGTGTGGCGTTGTAAAGGGTATGGGGAGTGTGCAGCAGAGTAGGATTAGATTTGGTGGGGTATTAAAGGATAATCTCCCTGTCACTAATTTTGTGATTCACATCCAAACACTTTCACAAACACTCAGAGAGGGTGCAAACTTAAGGGAATCAGACAATAAACTAAAAGGGTAGTTAGAAAAAAATTCTTTACACAGAGGCAGGGTAGAATGCAGAACGCTCTGCCACAAACCCTATTCCTCTACTGAATCGTCCTCGGTCAGCAATATATCTGGTTCATGGAGAAGGATCTACCGAGACACCTCATCTCAGTGGGTGTCAGCACTGGATTAGACTCGCGGGGGGGGGGGGGGGGGCAGTGGAGCAACACAGCCAATTTCCATCCTGTCCTATCCGGTGTCCACTTGTGCAGTTAAGCAGGAATCCCTGGAAGGTGGATCAGGAGCAAGGGCCCTGACTGACATCATCCATCCTTAACTCGATGACACTGAACTGAACTGTAGCACCCTACAGATTAAGGATTGAATCTGGTGCCTTCTTTCTGGTCTGTACCATACTAGTCAGTGTCTTCACCCACTTAGACATCAGGGGGCGGGGATGGGGGAAATCACAGACACATCCATTACTCAAGGCCAACTCTATCATTGTGAAAAATGAAGCACGTGCCTCACCCCAACAGTGTAAGTAGCTGCAGTGGGCGGAAGGCATCGTGCCAGCGTGACTGGCTCACAGTTTCATTAAATATGTTAAAAGGTTCTCAGCATGTGGGTGCCACTGGCAAGGCCAGCATTTATGGCCTATACTAGTGTCTCTGAGAATGTGGAGTGAGGCTTCTTACACTGTTGCAGTCTGTATGGGAAAGAGGCTCCCACAACACTGGTAGACGGGGAGTTCCAGAATTTTGATCCAGTGATGATGCAGGACATCGGAATTGAATATGGAGGAAAGCGAACAGGAAATTTAGTGTACTGTACAGATAGATAGAATTGTTCCATTTGACACTTTCCTAATACTACCTCCCTCTCATTGGCTGATTAACTACGAGCACGGAGCAGGGTTCAAGTCATAGTCATAGAGATACAGCACTGAAACAGGCCCTTCAGCCCACCGAGTCTGTGCCGACCAACAACCACCCACTTATACTATTCCTACGTTAATCCCATATTCCCTACCACATCCCTACCATTCTCCTGCCACCTACCTACACTAGGGGCAATTTTACAATGGCCAATTTACCTATCAACCTGCACGTCTTTGGCTGTGGGAGGAAACCCACGCAGGCACAGGGAGAACTTGCAAATTCCACACAGGCAGTAGTACCCAGAACTGAACCTGGGTTGCTGGAGCTGAGAGGCTGTGGTGCTAATCACTGAGCCACTGACCCGCCCTTTTAAAAAAAATTTTTAAAAAAGCTTTTCCACCCTCACTTCGTAGTCTAATGTCAATTTTTGCAATTCTTGTACTCTGTCTTTTTCTTTCCTTTCTCTTAGTCATAGTCATCTTCCTGTTCTGTCGGGATCAATACCACATCCGATGCTGCATACACAAACTCCGCTCAGCAACTGACAAAAGGCAGAAACAGACATTTTTTCCAAGCCCAGTGACTGCTCTGGTATCACAGTAACCTCCTTACTAAGTGCATCAATTCCTCAACAGAGAGAGAAAACAGGGACAATGGAAGGAAGACTGAAAGACTTTTAAACTCTTTACTGGCCCCAGGCATTGGGACGTGTAAGAAAGACCTGCAGTTATCACATCTCAATGCATTTCACAGTGGCTTGTTATATTGGAAAATATGGTCGTCATTTTGCACACAGCAAGATCCCACAATACATCCATGAGTTGAATGTTTTGACAGCGTAGGTCGGGAACCAGGATATTGGAAGAACTCCCTGCTCTTCATCAGAAAACGCCGTGGGATCTTTAACAAACAGATTAGCGAGACATCTGAGGTTCAATACCTCTGCCAATGCAACACACCCTCCCGGATTAATATGTTGAAGGTTGAGAGTTGGGTTTGAACTCACAACCTTCGATCTACAAGTAATGGGTCTACCAGCGAGCCAAGCTGACGTGTAAAAGCAGTGTGCCATCGGAACAGGAGTTGCGTACACTCTGTGGGCTTGTCTTGTTTCCTCAATGGCAATGGGTACATTACTTAAAAATCACAACTAAATCCATTGATCAAATATCTTTAATTTGCTGCTTTAATAGCCTGTTATTAAGCCAGTAAGTGCACACATCATCACTCTGCAGCATGAGGTAGTCAACATTGCATAAACAAAGCAAATATATTTTCCTCATTGGAAGTCTTACACTTTCCACTGGGCACGCATCATGTTTATTTGCTCATCGGAAGAACGGCTGCTGCTACAGCTGGATCTTGCTCGCCAGATGTTTCCTGCTCTGCTTAAACATCCAGCATCTGTCCTCGTCTCAGAAGACCGGATCCTTGAGGAATCGCTCGGCTAAGCAAGGCCAGCATTCAACTGCAGCTCCAGGCAGACGGTTTTTGTGTCCGTGCTGCATTCAAAGCGACAGCCTCGAGTCCTGCTCATTAACCATTCGTCCACCAGGACAGAAGTCCCAGTCCTGGCTCACTGATGG
This sequence comes from Heterodontus francisci, assembly GCF_036365525.1. Lineage (NCBI taxonomy): Eukaryota > Metazoa > Chordata > Chondrichthyes > Heterodontiformes > Heterodontidae > Heterodontus > Heterodontus francisci. Next base: position 20,224,354 of record NC_090411.1, read on the forward strand.
AGCCCTGCAAAGAATTTGAAAACATAAGTGGAAATACACCAAGGGTAAAGGGGGCATTTCCCCATTTATTCTGTTCCCACCCCCCCCCCACCCCCTAACCCCCGCATAACACACTGTAACGGGAGACTGGGGCAGGGAGACACAGAGACACACACAGGGGCAGAGAGAGACACGAGACACACAGGGGCAGAGAGAGACACAGAGGCACACAGGCAGAGAGAGAGAGAGAGGGACACACAGGGGCAGAGAGACAGACCGAGAGAAACACCACAGGGGCAGAGAGACAGAGACACGCAGGCATAAAGAGACAGAGACACGCAGGCATAAAGAGACAATGACATACACAGGCAGAGGGACTAAGAGAGAGAGAGAGACACTGAGATTGAGGGACCAAGAGAGACAGAGAGAGAGAGAGAGAGAGAGAGAGAGAGAGAGAGAGAAACAGACAGACCGAGGGAGGGAGCGAGTGAGAGGGAGAGACTGAGTGAGCAAGAGGGAGACACTGAGGGAAAGAGAGAGACTGAGGGAGCAAGTGAGAGAGAGAGACTGAGGGAGCAAGTGAGAGAGAGAGACTGAGGAAGCAAGTGAGAGAGAGAGAGACTGAGGAAGAGAGAGAGTGAGAGAGAGACTGAGGAAGAGAGAGAGTGAGAGAGAGACTGAGGGACCAAGAGAGAGAGAGAACAGCGGCAGCTGTTGTCATCCTGCACCCAGCCACCAAGAAGCACTGGACAATGCCCAAGCAAAACTCTCCCATGCAATCCTCTCTCCCTCCAATCAGATGAGGAACTGAGCAAACCCTTGCACCTCCCGACCACCCTCAGCCCCCTGCACACCCATTGTACTGAGAGCAATATGTCAATTCACTGCACCATCCAGGTCCCACCTCAGACAGGAGAACATCCTTCAATCACCTCTGCCTCAACTGGGTTTGAGGTGCAGTGTAAGAGTGAGTGCAGCACTGTCAGAGATGCCATCTTTCAGATGAGATGCTCTCTCAGGTGGTTGTAAAAGATCCCATGGCACTATTTCAAAGAAGACTAGGACAGTTCTACCCAGTGTCCTGGCCAATACTTATCCCTCAACCAACATCACTCAGAACAGATTACTTGGTCATTATCACATTGTTGTGTGTGGGAGCTTGCTGTACGTAAATTGTCTACAACATCTCCCACATTACAACAGTGACTACACTTCAAAAAGTACTTCATTGGTTGGGATTTTCCCACTAAGGTACCATGCAGGACTTGCTCTGTTAATCTCGTGCGTGCACGGCAGTGTAAAGCAATTTAAAGGAACCGCACCCTGGAAAAACTGGCCGCATGCAAAAGCTAAATTTTAAAGGGAACATTGGCTGCAAGTATTTTGGGACATGCTGAAGTTGCGAAAAGTGCTATATAAATGCAAGTCTTTCTTTTCTACCCCGAGAAAGTTCTGACCCCCTGCACTAACTGAAAGGAGAGAGGCAGGTCTGTCTTACCGTCAGCGTGTAGGGAGACTCTTTCCTCTGCGCTTCCTCTACTGTGGAGGTCGAGCTATCAGCTGTGCTGGGCCCGGTGGGGGAGGTGTCTACAAAGGTTTCGTCCACCACACGGAGTCTGACCTCCTCCCCGACATCCATGTAAAGGTCGTGTGTACCCTCGTCGGTCTCGTATTCCCACACCCACACCTGCTCCGTCTCATCACTGCCAGCCCAGTCAAGGAAACACTGGCCAGCACCAAGTCAAATCATTGCTTCACTGGCAAGAGGCACCTCCTAGAATTACATAGAATTTACAGGGCATTCGGCCCAACTAGTCTATGCTGGTGTTTATGCTCCACATGAGCCTCCTCCCACCCCTTTTCATATCACCCTATCAACAGATATTTCTTTCTCCCTCATGTGTTTATCTAGTTTGCCATTGCACACATCTAAACTATTCACTTCAAACACGCCTGGCGATAGCAAGTTCCACATTCGCACCACTCTCCGGGTAAAGAAGTTGAAGTTTCTCCTGAATTCCCTACTGGATTTATTAGTAACTCTCTTATGACCCCTAGTTTTGGACTTCCCCACAAGTGGAAACATCTTAAAACCAAAGTCACTCCAGATTCTCGTGGGAACAGGAGATCAAACAAGCTTTTGATATCGAGTGGCCTTGTCCATTGCCAGGGTCTGTTGATCGTGTCTTCTCAACCCACCTCCAGGGGAAGGGTCCGTCTCCCACGGTTATCACCCACTGAAGGATACAACTTGGCTGGCTGCTGCAGGGATTCAGGAGGGATGAGGATGTCATCAAAATATCCCAGGGTCACTGCGAGGAAGACAGAAGGAACGACAGTGAAGTAAGGGACATTTATAATGGATTAGATACTGGCCTCACACTGAGGGGGGCCCAGATTCACAGCCAGTCCACACTGACGCAATCTAAATCTTCCCCCCCTACAATCATGGCTGAGTGCCAGCATGAAAGAAACTCGAGGTAGTTGCCATGGGTTTGATGGAAAAAGCAGATGTAATTCAGCACTACTGCAATAACTATGATAGCAGCAACACCACAACCTAGTTACCTCGCTCAAGGTGATGTGGGAAATACAGTCAGAGGTGCACTGCTAGAACACAGGTGCGTTTGAGTTTTGTCTCTGTAGGCCACATTAGTGTGTACTATGGAGCTTCAGGGGCCAGGTGTGCAGACTGAACCCACATTCTGCTTCATTTCTATATTTCTCAAGCTGTCAAAACGAAGAGTTGGTGCTCAGATTAGGATTTATCCATCAATGAGGCAACAGAACCGAAAGCAACTCTTTCCAAAACTCCAGATGCAACTTTCAAACAGGGTAAAGCAGTGAGAACGAGAAACAGACAGAACTGAGCTGCCTGGGCTTTGTGGGCTGGACTGAGCGGGCTCAGAGGCCAGAGTCTAAACAAGATTTTAGGAGCTTTCCTACATTACAACAGTGAGACACTTCAAAAGTACTTAATTGGACCTCAGACACTTTGGGATATCTTGAGGTCGTAAACAGAGCTACAGAAATGCAAATTCTAAATATCTATCTATATCTAACCTAGGAATGTTTAATAGTGACATGGAGGTAAAAACTAAAAGTATGTTTCATTCCCCAATGTGAACAGCCCTCAACATGTCAAGCATGGGATTCAGCTGAATAAAACTAATGAAATCAACCCTAAAGAATCTTGTCAGATGGGATCTCGGTCCAGGCTTCCTAGGGAGAACATTTCGCTACAGCATGGTGAGATCAAATATAGCACTAACAGCTGTGACACAGATTCCCTCACCTGTACAGTCTTTAGAAACCACTCTGCACCCATGACTTCAGAAAGGGGCAGCTCCCCCAGCGCCTCGGCAGGTAAATTTACTGCCTGATGGTGTAGGAACAGGAGGAGGCCATTCAGTCCATCGAGCCTGTTCCTCCATTCAATCATCATGGCTGATCTGTATCTTAACCCATCTATCACCTTGGGTCCATAAACCTTAATCCCCTTACCTAACAAAAATTTAGCAATCTGGGTTTTGAAATTGTCAACTGACCCCCCACAGCCTCAATAGCTTTTTGGAGAGAGCGTTCCAGATTTCCTCTACCCCTTGTGTGAAGACGTGCTTCCTGACATCACCCTGAACGGCCTGGCTCTAATTTTAAGATTATGCCTCCTTGTTCTGGATTCCCCAACCAGAAGGAATAGTTTATCTCTATCTACACTAGCAAATCCTTTAATCATCTTAAACACCACAATTCAATCACCCCTTAATCTTCTATACTTAAGGACAGTCTATGCCATAATGATTAGAAAGGATGTGTGCTGAACTAGCCAACTTCAACCAGGGCATCATTAGGAGCAGTACACTGAACTCAACACACAGGAGAGAGGTAGATCAATCGATCAGTCAGGGACCCTGCTCCTGATCACTGTCCAGTTCTCTGCTGCTGGAACTGTGGTCATTATGATAGTGCTCAATGGGAACTCCAGCATAACTCAGGAGTGGGGAGTAAGGGGGAGGTGGATGGAAAAATGGAGGGAGGGGGAGAAGCCAACAATCCCATTTCCTAAAATAAGGAAAGTATTGGAAATACTCAGCTGGTCTGGCAGGATCTGTGGAGGGAGGCACAGGGTTAACATTTCAGGTCAGTGACCTTTCATCAGAACTGCATTTCTGAACTGTTCCTGGTGGCCCCCAGAACTGAGAATCCTTAATCAGTATAGGATGCTAGAATCCTGTACTTGGACTGAACAAACCCAAATTCATTGACTAGTGACCCTGACAGTGAGACTCCCCTCCCCCTCCTGAATTTTCTGGCTTTCGACCCAAAAAGACAATACAAAATCTCTGCCTTCGTGGGATGAGAGCAAAATTCAACTGTCTCCTTTCCAAGGTCATAAGAAGCAAAAAGAACACTATTCTTTTCACAGGCTCAGACTGTTTTGCTACTGAATTGCACAGGGCAACCTTCCTATCTCATTAACTCACGTTAACAAGCTGTTCAGAACACACAGGTTACAGAACAAAGAACAGCCACCGTCACCCATTAACTCAATGCAGTCAAACCACATGTTACATTGTATTGTATTGTATTGAACACATATTTCCTCCCCTCTACTGCCTGACTGCAGTACAATAGCCCTCTGCACATGCTACCCTGAAGTGGTCATTGGGACTTGCAAGTCTATGGTCTCTGCATTAGGACTAACTCATGCCACATCCCCTGCCACCCCTACAGCAGTGTCCGAGGTTAGGTATCCAGGTGAGGGAGAAATGACAGCTCTATACACGGACACACCCACATTATAGTGGCAATGAGACACCCTCCAAGCTGGCAGCTTTTCAAAGATGTCTCCTCACTCCTCATAAATCACTCATTAACTGTGTTGCTGCTGTTAATCTAAACACCCTCCACAATCTCCAAGCAGGCTTCATTTCTCTCTCTGTCTCCAGTTTCCTGGCCACCGCACCCCACCCTCTCTGAAGGGAGTCGACTGTTACAGGGGTTTAGCCCCACAGGCGCTGGCCCTCGCTCTGTTTTTTCCTCCTAATTTCTTCAAAGCACTGACTTTTGCTGGGGCGTTGTCACCCTCTGGTCTCACATTCTGGGGAGGGTCAGCAGACTGTTTGACTGCGGGTGAGCGACACATAAAATCCTAAATGCCATTAAGATACTTAAACAATGTCGGACAGCAGCAGTAAGCTGGTTTCCTACCAGCAGAGATATATATGTATTTTTATATTACAGAGAATTTTACAGCTCCAACAGGTCATTCAGCCTAACAAGCCCGTGCCGAGCCTCCTCTTACCCCTCTTCTTCTCATCCGGTCAGCATATCCTTCTATTCCTTTCTCACTTGTGTGTTTATCCAGCTTCCCTTAAATGCATCTATTCTATTCACCTCAATCACTCCAATGTGGCAGAAAACTCCATATTCTAACCACTCTCTGGGTAAAGAAATTTCTCCTGAATTCCTTATTGGATTTATTCGTGACCATCTTATATTTATGATTTTTAGTTTTGGACTGCCCAAAGGTGGAAACGTCTTCACTACATCTACCCTATTTAAGGGCGGCACAGTGGCGCAGTGGTTAGCACCGCAGCCTCACAGCTCCAACGACCCGGGTTCAATTCTGGGTACTGCCTGTGTGGAGTTTGCATGTTCTCCCTGTGTCTGCGTGGGTTTCCTCCGGGTGCTCCGATTTCCTCCCACAGCCAAAAGACTTGCAGGTTGATAGGTAAATTGGCCATTATAAATTGCCCCTAGTATAGGTAGGTGGTAGGGGAATATAGGGACAGGTGAGGATGTGGTAGGAATATGGGATTAGTGTAGGATTAGTATAAATGGGTGGTTAATGGTCGACACAGACTCGGTGGGTCGAAGGGCCTGTTTCAGCACTGTATCTCTAAATCTAAATCCCTTCTTAATTTTAAGTAAAAGCAAAATACTGCAGATGCTGGAACTCTAAAATAAAAGCAAGAAATGCTGGAAATACTCAGCAGGTCTGGCAGCATCTGTGGAGAGAGAAGCAGAATTAATGTTTCAGGTCAGTGAACCAGTTCTGACTTCTCTGCTTCTCTCTCCACAGATGCTGCCAGACCTGCTGAGTATTTCCAGTATTGCTTGCTTTTATTTCTTAATTTTAAGGACCTCTATTCAGTCACTCCTCAATCTCCTCTTTTCTAGAGAAAAGAGCCCAGCCTGTTTAATCTCCCCTGACAGGTATAACCTCTCAGTTCTGGTATTATCCTTTTGGTACCTTTATGCATCACTCTGAGATTTTACTCCATTAATTAGTGCAGAAAAGATTCACGAGAATGGTCCCAGGGATGAGGAACTTCAGTTACGAAAATAGATTGGAGAAGTGGGACTGTTTTCCTTAAAGAGAAGGCTGAGAGGAGATTTGATAGAGGTATTCAAAATCACGAGGGGTCTGGGCAGAGTAGATAGCGAGAAACTATTCCCACTCGTAAAAGGATCGAGAATGAGAGGGCACAGATTTTAAAGTAATTGGCAAAAGAAGCAAAAGTGACATGAGGAAAAACATTTTCACACTGCGAGTGGTTAAAGTCTGGAATGTGCCGCCTGAGAGTGTGGTGCAGGCAGTTCAACTGGGGCATTCAAAAGGGAATTAGATGGTTACCTGAAAAGGAAGAATGTGCAGGGTTACGGGGAGAAGGAGGGGGAATGGCACTAGGTAAATTGCTCATTTGGAGAGCCGGAGATTCTGTAAATCCTCTGCCAATCCCATTCTTTAATCCAGCCACCGAAATGGCTGAGTGGATACAAACTCCAAGTGCCGTACCTTCAAATGTAATGGGGCAACTCTATGAAGAAATGTTTAAAAGGTTTTAGAAGGATGTTGGTAACTTGGAGAGGCTGCAGAGGAGTTTTACCAGGATGAGGGAATTCAGCTATGTACAGTAACTATAGAAGCTGGGATTGTCCTTTGAGCAGAGAAGGTAAAGGACAGACTTAACTGAGTCGTTCAAAATTATATGCGGTTTTGATAGAGTAGATAGGGAGAAACTGTTTCCTCTGGCAGGAGGGTCAGTAACCAGAGGACACAGAAGACTGTGGAAGCACAGTAGGGTGTGTTGTGCAATCAAATATAAATGTGAAGCTAAGTCAGTCCGGAGGACAGAGTAAATGTAGACCTGTTAAGGCTCAGGCAGATAATGCAAGGCTGGATTGTATCTATTTTAATGCAAGAAGCTGTGTGTGTACTACAGGCCTCTAAACAGTCAGGCAGTAGTAGAGGAGCAGATATGCAGACAAATCTCAGAGAGGTGCAAAAATAATAGGGTAATAATAGTAGGGGATTTCAACTTCCCCTATATTAGAGGGGATAGTATTAGTGCAAAAAGCTTAAAGGGGGCGGAATTCTTCAAGCGCATTCCAGAGAGTTTTTTGAGCCAGCACATAGAGAGTCCTACAAGAGGAGGGGCAGTACTGGACCTAATCCTAGGGAATGAAGCCAGCCAAGTAGTCGAAGTGGCAGTGGGGGAGCATTTTGGGGATAGTGACCATAACTCTGTAAGATTTAAGGTTGTTATGGAAAAGGACATAGAGGGACCGGAAATAAAAGTACTGAATTGGGGGAAGGCTGATTTCAATATGATAAAACAGGATCTGGCCAAAGTGAACTGGGAGCAGCTTCTTACAGGAAAGTCTACATCAGACCAGTGGGAGTCATTAAGAAGGGAAATTGAGAGTGTTCAGGTGCAGCACATTACTGTAAAGGTGAAGAGTAGGACCAACAGGTCAAGGGAACCCTGGATGTCAAGGGATATAGGGGATTGGATAAGGAGAAAAAAGGAGGCGTATGGCAGATTCAGAGTGCTGAAAACAGCGGAGGCCCTAGAGGAGTATAGAAAGTGTAGGGGAGTACTTAAAAAAGTAATTAGGAGAGCGAAGAGGGGGCATGAAAAATCACTGGCAGACAAGAGAAAGGAAAATCCCAAGGCATTTTATAAGTATGTTAGGGGCAAGAGCATAACCAGAGAAAAAGTGGGGCCCATTAGGGATCATAGAGGCAATGTGTGTGTGGAGCCAGAGGACATAGGGGAGGTTTTGAACGATTACTTTTCATCTGTGTTCACTATGGAGAGGGATGATGTAGGTGTAGTGATCAGGCAGGGGGACTGTGATATACTTGATCAAATTAGCATTGTAAAGGAGGAAGTATTGGCTGGATTAGTAGGTTTAAAGGTGGATAAATCCCCAGGCCCAGATGAGATGTATCACAGGCTGCTATGTGAGGCAAGAGAGGAGATAGCAGGGGCTCTGACACAAATTTTCAGATCCTCTCTGGCCACAGGAGAGGTACCAGAGGATTGGAGGACAGCGAATGTGGTACCAGTATTCAAGAAGGGTAGTAGGGATAAACCAGGTAATTACAGGCCGGTGAGTCTAACATCAATGGTAAGAATTTTTTCCAATAATTTCCTGAGAGACAGGATTAATCTCTGTTTGGAGAGGCAGGGATAGTCAGCGTGCCTTTGTCAGGGGGAGATCGTGTCTAACAAATTTGATTGAACTTTTCGAGGCGGTAACTAGATGTGTAGATGAGGGTAAAGCAGTTGGTGTAGTCTATATGGACTTCAGTAAGGCTTTTGACAAGGTCCCGCATGGGAGATTGGTTAAGAAAGTAAAAGCCCATGGGATCCAGGGTAATTTGGCAAATTGGATTCAAAATTGGCTGAGTGGCAGAAGGCAGAGGCTGATGGTCGAGGGTTGTTTTTGCGATTGGAAGCCTGTGACCAGTGGTGTACCGCAGGGATCGGTGCTGGGACCCTTACTGTTTGTAGTGTACATTAATGATTTAGACGTGAATATAGGAGGTATGATCAGTAAGTTCGCAGATGACACAAAAATTGGTGATGTCGTAAATAGTGAGGAGGAAAGCCTTAGACTACAGGACGATATAGATGGGCTGGTAAGATGGGCGGAGCAGTGGCAAATGGAGTTTAATCCTGAGAAGTGTGAGGTGAAGCACTTTGGGAGGTCTAACAAGGCAATGGAATATACAATGGATGGTAGGACCCTAGGAAGTACAGAGGGTCAGAGGGATCTTGGGGTGCTTGTCCATAGATCACTGAAGGCAACAGCACAGGTAGATAAAGTGGTTAGGAAGGCATACGGGATACTTGCCTTTATTAGCCAAGGCATAGAATATAAGAGCAGGGTGGTTATGATGGAGCTGTATAAAATGCTGGTTAGGCCACAGCTGGAGTACTGTGTAGTTCTGGTCTCCACACTATAGGAAGGATGTGATTGCAATGGAGAGGGTGCAGAGGAGATTCACCAGGATGTTGCCTGGGCTGGAGCATTTCAGTTATGAAGACAGACTGGATAGGCTGGGGTTGTTTTCCTTGCAGTGGAGAAGGCTGAGGGGGGACCTGATTGAGGTATACAAAATTATGAGGGGCATTGATAGGATAGATAGGAAGAAACTTTTTCTTTAGCGGAGGTGTCAATAACAAGGGGGCATAGATTTAAGGAAAGGAGCAGAAGGTTTAGAGGGGAGTTGAGGAGAAATTTTTTCACCCAGAGGGTGGCTGGAATCTGGAACACACTGCCTGAAGAGGTGGTAGAGGGAGGAACACTCACAACATTTAAGTAGTATTTAGATGAGCACTTGAAACCCCATAGCATACAAGGCTACAGGCCAAGTGCGGGGAAATGGGATTAGTTAGGACAGGTGCTCGATGGTCAGTGCAGGTGCATTGGGCCGAAGGGCCTGTTTCTGTGCTATAAAACTCTATGACTCTATTTAAGATAAATGGACAAAACAAAAACGCCAGGGGAAATGGGAATTGTCTTTACTCAGTGATTTGTTGTGATCTGGAATGCTCAAAGGAAGCAGATTCAATAAAAACTTTCCAAAGGGAATTGGATCAATACTTAAAGAGGAGAAATTTGCAGGGCTATGAGGAATCAGCAGGGGAGTGGGACTAATTGGACAGCTCTTTCAGAGAGCTGGCACAGGCTCGATGGGCTGAATGGCCTCCGTCTGTGGCTGTTTCAGTGAGATTATAGGCAGCATGAATGCTGTAATCAGCCTCGGCACCAACTGCAGTTTCTGCTCAATTGTTATCGAGGCTTGTGCTGTGGACATCAGGGCTGAACAAGATTAGGCTCAGAGCGATATCCACCTTGGACAAATAACCTGTTGATACCATCTAGGCTTACTCAGCCTGGGTGAGGAAGCAGAGACCTCCACCTTGACATGAACCATCTCACCCAGGGGTGGAAGCGAGAAAAAGGATTGAAACAAAAATACCTCACATAATGAGTCACTCACCGTAGACTCCGTCCTGACTGCAGCCTTTGATTTTGCCAGTTATAATCTCGTCCAGAAAGGGTCGAAAGACCACATATCGGAAATGGACTGCGTGGAAAACAAGGAGAGGAAGAAACACCACTTAAAGAAGGACGATGCTGCATTTATATATCACCCTTCAGATCTTCAGGTCCTACCAAATCACCACTTTTGAAGCACAGTCATTGTTGTAATGTAGACAAACATGGCCACAAAATTGCACAAAGCAAAATCCCACAAACAGCAAATTAGAAAAATGTCAGCTCATCTGTTTTTAGTGGTGCTAGTTAAAGAATAAGTGCTGGCAGGGACATTGGAAGGACTGCCTTGCTCTTCTAAAGGTGCCATGGGATCTTTTATGACCACCTGAACAGGCATAACAGGCCCCAGTTTAATATCTCATCCAAAAGACACTGTCACCAACCGTGAGTGAGACTTGAATACACAACCTTCTGAGTTCGAGGCAGGTGTGCTACAAACTGAACAAGCTGGTAAAGGTATCGGGGGAGGGATTGGGGGAAGGTATTCCCTGATCACAAGTTTCAATACAAGGGATCGGCACCTGAACCATGCAGTCACAGAGCAAGGGGGAGAAAGCTGAGGATTAGGCACTGCAGCTCTCCCCCCACCTTCCAGCACCTGGCTAGACAGTGACAGAGACTTGGCAGTGGGTTTCCAACTCAGCCTCTTGGACAAAGGCAGCGAGAGAGAGAGAGACAAACACAACAATGGAAATATAATAAAGTTCAGTTGAGAAAACAAACCAGGGATGGAGAGAATTCCATTTTCCCCTGCCCATTCTCTTTACTATTTATTGGATTACATGAAAAGAGGGAGTGTAGGGGAAGAACTCGACTGGACATCAATGTAAAGAAGGGAGATCCCTAGCTGCTTATTCCTATGGGTAACCCAGGGGCAGGAGCAAGAGAGTAGACAAGGGAAATGCAATAGATGTAATATATCTAGATTGCCCAAAGGCCTTTGATAAGGTGACACAGAATAGACTAATGAATAAGGCCAGAGCATGTAGAGCTAGGGGACAAGTAGCAAAATGGATAGCTGGCTGGCTGAAAGACAGGAAGCAGAGGAGGGATAAAGGGTAGCTATTCAGAGTGGCAGAAGGTGGGGGAAGTCAAGTCCCACGAGGATCATCGCTGTCAGTCACAACTTACATGAACGATTTAGATTCTGGAATCAAAAGCACAATTTCTAAATTTGTGGATGAAACCAAATAGTGGGGAAATAATCAACACTGAGGAGGACTGCTACAAATTTCGAGAGGACGTTAATAAACTTGCAGAATGGGCATATAATTGACAAATGAATATCAACATAGATAAGTGTGAGATATTACATTCTGGTAAGAAAAATAAGGAGGTCACATGTTACTAAGAAAATAATAATCGAACTGGGAGGGAGAAGCAAAGGGATCTGGGAGTTCAAAAGCATAAAAGTAGCGACAGAGGTTAATAAAGCCATAAAAAAGCAAACCAAGCACTAGAGTTTATTTCTACAGGGATAAAACTAAAAAGTGGAGAGGTTATGCTAGACTTGCATTGAACTTTGGTTAGACCACAATTGCAGTATTGCATACAGATCTGATCGCCATATTATAAAAAGGATATAGAAGCACTGGAGCGGATGCAAAAAAGATTTAAAAGGATGATACTGAAAATGCAACGTTATGCCTATCAGAAAAGGATGGCAAAATGAGTCTCTTTTCTGTTGAAAAGAGCAGGTTGAGGAGTGACCGAATAGAGATCTATAAAATTGAGCGAATAGACGCAGAAAGTGTGTTTACACTTTTTGGGAAGCGCAAAACCAGAGATCAATGTGAGATAGTCACCAAGAAATCAAATAGAGAATTCAAAAGAAACTTATTTATCTAGAGAGCATTTAGAATGTGGAGCTCACTACCACAGAGGGTAATTGAGGCGAATAGTATTGATGTATATAAGGGAAAGCTAGATAAACACATGCGGGAGAAGGGAATAGTTAGATGAAGAAGGATGAGAGGATACTCGAGTGGAGCATCAATGCCAATATGGACTGGATGGGCCGAATGGCCAGTTTCTCTGCTGTATATTCTATGAAACAGCCATGCCCCTGTCCTGATTTGTGCTGACAGGAGGGAAATGGAAAGACAGCTTGTTGAGAGGCACTAAATAGAAACACTATTCCTTATTGGAGGATGTCTAACCTTTGGTGTGAGACGCTCCATCTCCTGGGAAAATGTAGGAATCTTCCAGCTTGGTGATGTCGTACAGACAGATGCAGAGGCCAACATTATATACAACCTGCAGAGAGAACACAAGACAGACAAAGTCAGCAACAAGACTTACTGGGAAAAATTCTCAATTGACCTTGCAAATCGGTGACCCCTGGAATCCGCAGTTCTACATCCTCCTCCCTGCCTGGAAGTTTAATCCAGCCATTTTCTAACCTCGTTTTGGTCTGCTCTCTGAATATTTCCACCAGTTTATATTGATGACCTCTAGTCCTACCGTCCAACCTTCCTTTGCATTTAGCTAATCAAAACCACATCAACGTACATAACGGTGACCTCCCTGCCTTTTTTTTGCCCTTGTTTATCCAGGCTATACAGATTGAACTAGCTGCGACTCTCCAGCAGGCTGAGAAAGCCATCCACACAGCACAAAGTATTTTTCACTCAATGAACCTTTCCCGAGAAACAGGCTTAGGAATAATACCTGGGAATACAAGCAGGGCAATTTTAACAGCAGCAAGGTGCGGTGCCATTTAGAATGATACAGCACAGAAGAGGGCTGTTCGGCCCATCATGCCTGCACCAGCTCTTTGAGAGAGGTACTCAATTAGTCCCACTGCCTTGCTCTTTACCTATAGGCCTGCAACGGTTTTCTCTTTCAAGTATTTCATGGAATCATAGGAACACAGCCTGAAGGCAGCCATTGGGCCTATTGTCTCTGTGCTGGCTATCAGTCGCGCAGCCCTGCTTTTTTTGTCCATAACCCTGCAAGTTCCTCATCCTCAAGTCCCTCTCCAACTAGCTTTTCAAATTATTTATAGACTCAGCCTCCACCAGCCTTTCAGGTGAAGCATTCCACATCCCGACAATGCTGAGTGAAATAAATTCCCATCTCCCTTCTAGCTCTTTTGCCAATGATTTTGAATCTATGACCTCCAGTTATTGACCCACTGATCATAGAGGATAGAGAAAAAAAACATTCCCTATCAAAACCTCTCATCATCTTGAAACTTCTATTAGATCACCTCTTAACTTTCTCTGCTACAATGAGAACAGTCCTAACTCTTCCAACCTCTCCTCATTACTGAAGTCCCTCATCCCTGGTAACTTCCTGGTAAACCTCCTCTGTATGCTTTACTTCTTTCCTGAAGTGTGGTGTCCAAAATTGTCCACAATACTCTGAGGCTTGACCTTTGATTTATAAAGTCCTAGCATGATCTCTTTACTTTTATATTCTGTTCTTCCATATATAAACCCAAGTAATCCATATGCTTTAATCATCTTATCAACGTCCTGCCACCTTTAAGGATTTGTGTATATGGACACCAAGCTCTTTCGGCTCGATTTTGAAAAGATGAACAGTTTATAGAATCTTGTGTTTCCATATTAGTCCTCCCAAAGTGCATCATTTCACACTTCTCTGTATTGAGCTCCATCTGCCATGCTTCTGCCTGTTTCACCACCCTGTCCATGTCATCCTGAAGCCTATAACTATCCTCATCACTATCTACTACTTCGCCAAGTATCGTACCATCTGTAAACTTTATAATCTTGCTCCCTATACTCAAAGCTAGGTCATCTATAAAAATTGCAGAGTAATGGATGCAAAACTGACCCGTGGGAAACACCATCGCAAACTCCCAGTCTTTACCTTTTACTTCCTGTCACTGAGACAATCTGTATCCATATTGCCACTTTTCCCTTAATTCCATGGCCTTCCATCTTCTTAAGAAGCCTTCTGTGGGGCACTTTGTTGAATGTCTTCCAGAAGTCCATATATCCAACATCTACTACATTAACTTGATCAACCTTCTCTGTTGCTCATCAATCAAATTTATTTATCCATTTCCCTTTTTAAAGCATTATAAATGCAGCATAAAGTAAATTACTCTGGACAGTGTTTCAGCAACAGGTTCACCAACACTTACCTTGTTTGCCAGTTTCTTGTTCAGCTCTTCAGCTATGGCATCATTTAGTCTTCTTTCAAAGAGCCAGGGTGGGATCCGCACAGTATCCACCATCTCCACCAGGACAAACATGGTGGGCGAGTCAGGATCGACGCACTGGGAAGAAAGGAGGAGGAGGAGGAGTCACTTCACTCGAATACTGCTCATTTATTTAAGGCCCTCATATGGGAAAAAGTAAGAAAAGTTTTCAAGTAGCTGATTTCTAGGATAACAAGGACTTTTTTTTGTATTGGTAGAAAGTCTTAACATTACAGGGAAAGAACACGTTTTCCCACTCTTCCGATAGTCACTCCACGTGCACCATTGGAACAGGCAGACGGGAGCTCAATGTAACCTTCTCGGCAAAAGATAACAATGCAGCACTACATTTATATTGCACCTTTAACATTGCAAAACATCCCAAGGCTTCACAGGTGCGTTATCAGACAAAATCTGACACTGAGTCACAGAAGCAGATGTTAGACCAGGTAACCAAAAGCTTGGTCGGAGGCAGATTTTAAAGAGTGTCATAAAGGAGGAGCGAGAGGTAGAGACTCAGCGAGGTTTGGGGAGGGAATTCCCGAGTTTAGGGTTCAAGCAGCAGAAAGCACCAACGGCACAGCAATTAATATTTGGGGGGGGGGGGGCGCACAAGGGGCCAGATTGGACGAGCGCAGAAATCTCAAGAGCGTCGTCGAGCTGGAGGAGGTCAGAGAGACACAGGGCGCGGTGAGGGATTTGAAAAACAAGGATGAGAATTTTAAAATAAGGCGCATTGCTTGACCAGGAGCCAATGTTGGTCAGTGAGCATGAGGTGGGGGAGTGGGGGCTATCGGGGAACAGGCCTTGGTGCGAGTTGGCACAGGGGCAGCAGTGTTTTGGATGAGCTCAAGTTTACTAGGGTAGAAAGTGGGAGGCCAGCCAGGAGTGCGTTGGAATAGCCAAGTCTAGGATGGTTGGGCGGCAGGTGAGCTGAGACAGGGGCAGAGTCAGGCGGTTACTGAGGTGGAAATAGAGGGTCTCAGTGATGGTGGGTTGAGTTGGATTATTCAATCACCAACTGGCACTGACTCTCTGATCAGCTCAGTCTTTACTGACGGATTCTAGTCACTGGGAGCCGCACTCACTCAGGGCCGGGATGGTGAGGCTCAAGGCCTGGGTACAGGGGGGGACGTGAGCTGGAGGCTCAGGGCCTAGGCCCAGGCATTGAACTTCAAACCCCGGCCTCCAGTTTACTGGGGTCCGGGCTGCAGCCGAGCAGAAGCAACAGGAGCCACCGTTTTCTATTATTTTTGAGCTGCTTCTCCCTCCGACAAACCTTTGCTCAACTTTTACATTTTCAGTCTCCCCTACCTGGGCGCAAATCCACTTTACGGCTGACGGTCAGTGACGCAATCCACTTTACGGCAGGAGGTTACTCCGTTACTTTGGACGGTGCGGGGAAAAACTCCCCCCCCTCTCCCTGGGTTTTACCGCAGTTTGCGGCAGCCCGAGCCTGGATGGCCTTAAAGGTGTCAAACACCACTGATGGGAGGCTATTAATTCACACAGGCGACTACTGTACTTTAAATCATTGATATGCGACTGCTGTGAAAGCAAAATCTGGCAACATTTTTTAAAACTATATTTTAATTTAGGTTGAACATCCAAAATTATTGGATTGATGTAATCAGTTCCTCCCAGCATCTCAAGTGTGCACTGCTGCCAAGTCCTTGAGTCTAGACTCAGGGACTTGACCATCCTGACCACCTGCTGCCAATCCCTTCTGAGAGTGATCTACGAGGGTTTCCTGGCACCCCCGCAGATGCATGGCGTCTCTCCTCTTGCCCACCTGCACCACTAATGTCTCCAGGGGCTACATCCATCATGAAAGCTCCCTCTCTCTGCCTTGGTGTTCACTTTAGACTAATTTACATTGTAGCAATATTTTTGTGCAGTTTCCCTTTAAGATGCAGCCTGCCTTTAAACAGAGCAGGCTGGCTGTACTACATGGGCTGCAAACAATGCTGTCAGGCCCTCCTGCTGTGCGTTCAGGATCAGAGGGCAGCGCGAGGCTGCCACTATCATTCAGATGAGGTGGGTACATGAAGTTTGCATGTTGCCCACCTTGATCTGAACAGGTGTGACGCCCGTGCCCAAAAGTATGGGCTGACCAGATTCTAGCTCATAGGTTCTGCAACATCAGAGGGTTATCGAAAAGTTGTAGTCAGGGTAAGTTTATTTTCTCATAACTCATTCCTTGTTCTTTCTCTGTAGTCCCACTGAATCCTGCTATTTGAGGAAGCTTGTTAGCGGTTCATCGTTTATGCAGATATTTCAATGTAGAGAATTGCATTAGATTTTTTGCATAAATAGCGACTATTGGGTAAAAACTTCCACAAATGAATCACGAGTGTCGGCAACAAGACTGAGTCCAAGAAGGTACTCCCCTAAACTACAGCTCATCTGAATCCCTGCTGTCCCTATCCTAACTCACACCCAGTGCTCGCTGACCTACATTGGCTCCCAGTCCAGTAATGCATCCATTTTAAAATCCTCATCCTCCTTTTCAGATTCCTCTGTGGCCTCGCCCCTCCCTATCCCTGTAATCTCCTCCTCCTACAACCCTCTTAGATAGCTGTGCTCCTCCAATTCTGGCCTCTGTGCATCCCGATTTTCATCGCTGCACCAATGGCGGCTGTGCCCTCAGCTACCTAGGCCCTAAGCTTTAGAATACCTCCTTAAATATTTCCTCCTTTAAGATGCTCCTTAAAACGTACCTGTTTAACTGAGCTTTTGGGCTGCTAGTCCTCATATTACCTTATGTGGCTCAGTGTCAAATTCTGTCATATAATGCTTTGGGATATTTAACTACATTAAGACACTATATAAATGCAAGTTGTTGTTGCTGGAATCTGATCAATGCTGCTTTTTGTGTGTCCATTTTTTTTTCACAGGATGTGGGCGACACTGACAAGGCTAGCATTTGTTGCCCTTGACAACTGAGTGGCTTTTTCAGCCATTTTAGAGGGCGGTTGAGAGTCAACTAATTGTTGTGAGTCTGGAGCCACATGTAGGCCAGACCAGGTAAGGACAGCAGTCTTCCTTCTCTGAAGGGCATTATTGGTGAACCAGCTGGGTTTTTATAACAACTGATAGTTTCATGGCACCATTACTGAGACTAGTTTTCAATTCCAGATTTTTATTAATTAATTGAATTTAAATTTCTCCAGCTGCCGTGGTGAGATTTGAACCCGTGTCTGCAAGGCATTATCCTGGGCCTCTGGGTTACCAGCTCAGTGACATCACCACTACACCACTCTCTCCCCGGATGGCATGTCATCCCAGATCAGTCACTGGAATTATTCCTCTTTGACAAAGAGTTATGGGGTTAAACAGAAAGAGCAGGGCAGTGGGTTTAGCTTTGGATTACACAAGCAAGTTGCTGGTATAGGCCCGATGGGCCTTCTTGTGTTGTAAGCGTCTGTGGCTCTTTCCATGTGGGGCTTCTCACTGGCATCTCACCCAGAGGTGCCATTGCCACATGAATTCACACTTCTGCCAAGAGTACCATTCTGTGTCACCTTTACACCAGAGTTTCACCTGGTGAACTGATCGAGAGACCGTTGAAAAATTCATCCTTTCATTCGGCTCGGGGTATCATTGTGCTTTAAAAGCATATACATCTCCTTCAGAGACTTCAAAGGTGCAGCTGGTTTATGCAGAGAATTATGTGCAGGAATCACAAAGGAAGGGATTACTAGAGTAGGCAGAAGCCTTGCTGAACTCATGGAGGGGTCCAAAATTAACAAGAGCTCCCACTAGTGACCCTCCCCACACCTTCGCCTCCCAAACCCTGCTGGATAGAGGGTGAAGACTGAATTGGGCTCATCTGCGAAGCCTGCATGGTCGAATAACTTGTCACCACCCACTGCCTAAAGTCACACGTGAAGAGCAGGCACTTGAGCAAGGGTGGCCAGAAACCTGCGGAACCGTACCCCGGCGGCAGAGGAGGGGGAAAATGTTGGGAGGAGAAAAATAAATTCCCTCCCCGTTAAACCGAGAGAAAGTGGATTTCCCCTTTAATTGGCTGAATCCCCACCCCTTCTGTCCTTTTGGAGCACATGATTGACAGCCTGCAGTGATGTCATAAAGAAGGGTGGGGCTTACACTCTGTCAGTTTCCAGACAGAGAGAGAGAGAAAATAATGTTAACATAAATAGCAGGTGAACCAGAGCAAGGGGACGCTGACAACTGCAGAACAATACAGGCTCCCACCTCAGGACTAGACGACAGTGTTGTGGTATAGCTCTGAGATTTCTGTTGCACAAGGTAAGACTTTCTAAGGCATTTGTAATTGAGATGAAAAGGTTTTGGATTTGCACGTTTTAGCAGAGGCTACGAGTGGAAATTTCTCTAACAATCAGACTGTGTGCTTTCCTTTTCCTCAGTCTCAAAGGAACGTTGCAGCTTCCCTTCCTCCTGGTATCGCCGTTCGATGCCGAATAGATTTTGCTTCAGAGATGGGGGGGGAGGTAAAAACCCAAAGAAAAGCACCACTTAATTCTGGAATTGTGCCTGTCTGTTTCAACTGTTTCATCTTTGTTACAAGAGCTTCCTTTGAAAGCCCTTTGTGCCTTGCAGATTACCTGGGTGGGTAGGTGATGATGCAGTCTTCAGGCCCCAAGCCAGCGCAGCTGATCATTGGGATGTGAGTGAGAGCTTTGCTGCTCTTTATTCTAGACTGATGTTCCCAGTGCGGTAATGAGGGAGTGCTGCACTGTCGGCGGTGCCGTCTTTCGGATAGGACGTTAAACCGAGACCCCGTCTGACCTCTCAGGTGGATGTAAAAGATTGCATGGCCGCTTTTTCAAAGACGAGGAGGGGAGTTCTCCCCGGTTCTGCTGGCCGATATGTATCTCCCAATCAGCATCACTAAAAACAGATAATCTGGCCATTTATCACATTGCTGTTTGTGGGATCTTGCTGTGCCACCATGGCCGCCATGTTTCCGACATTACAACAGTGACTGCATGTCACAGAGCACTCCATTGGCTGTGAAGCACTTTGATGTCCTGAGGTTGTGAAAGGTGCTAAAGAAATGCAAGTCTTTCTTCTTTTCTCTCTCCCTTATCTCACCTCCGCTTGCTTTCTTCTCATCCCCTCCTCCATGAGAAAACCTTGTTGCCTCACGATATGGTGCAGGGAGCCCCCCCCCCCCCCCCCCCCCACCGCCTGCCATAAGCTGTGTTTCTTCACTATCTGGAGCGAAGCACAGGGAGGGGAGAGTGAGAACATAGGAAGGGGAGAATGGGTGGGGGAGTACAGAGAGCGAGAGTGGGGAAGGCACAGGGATGGAGGGTGAGGGAGGAGAGAATGGGGAAGGCACAGGGATGGGAGGGTGGAGAAGAGAGTGAGGGGAGGGGAGAATGGGAAGGCACAGTGAGGGGAGAGTGGGGGTGGAGAGAGTGAGGGAGGAGAGAATGCAGAAGGCACAGGAATGGGAGGATGGGGGAGAAGAGAGTGAGGGAGGAGAGAATGCAGAAGGCACAGGGATGGGAGGGTGGGGGAGGAGAGAGTGAGGGGAGGGGAGAACGCAGAAGGCACAGGGATGGGAAGGTGGGGGAGGAGAGAGGGAGGGGAGAATGGGGAAGGCACAGGATGGGAAGGTGGGGGTGGAGAGAGTAGGGGAGGCACAGGGAGGGGAGAGTGGGGGTGGAGAGAGTAGGGGAGGCACAGGGAGGGGAGAGTGGGGGAGGGGAGAGTGGCTCTCTGGCTGCATGGCAGTGTGAGTCAGCTACATTAAACAGGAGAAAGAAAAGCTCAGTTACGTAAATATTTTATCAAGTCAGTTGCCACATTTACAGTGTATAATCTCTCTGCGATACCACTTAGTGTGAAAAGATCCAGCTTGTCCAGTGATGGGCTGTTAGTGACAATGCTTTACATTAATGCCAAATTGATGGATTGGTAAACAGGCCAAGAATAGATGTGTTGTGGTGACAAATAAACCCTGCAGTTGGAAGTTTTCTTGCTTTATCTTCCAGAATGTCGGATTAGACTGGCGATGCAAAGGGAAATCCATTTGAAAAGTCACATTGCAGATCAGCCGACTGGATTATTATTTTACATTTATTTAAAATCATGCCCACAGACCGTGCGTTCTGATATCCCCCCAATATTTTTGGCCACATTTCAATGTCAACATTTAACCAATCAATTTTGCTGTCAACTGTCACGGCGTAGTGCCAGCCTCTGGCCACTAGGTGGCGCTTTTGAGTGCCAGTCTTCCCCAACTCCATAATAAAAAATAAAATACTGCGGATGCTGGAAATCTGAAATAAAAACAAGAAATGCTGGAACCACTCAGCAGGTCTGGCAGCATCTGTGGAAAGAGAAGCAGAGTTAACGTTTCAGGTCAGTGACCCGAAACGTTAACTCTGCTTCTCTTTCCACAGATGCTGCCAGACCTGCTGAGTGGTTCCAGCATTTCTTGTTTTATTCCCCAACTCCATCTCCATCTTGTAAATAACATTTTTACTGATGCTCGATCGTTCTAGAAACTTCTTTATTTTTCACACAACTGTATTTAGGAGTCAGATCTTGTGACCAAAATGCTTGTTGCTGGGTGTTGGAACTCACTAACACCGCTCTGTACAATATTGTGCACAGGGTATGTACGACCCCGTCTCTTCATGATGGAGCTGAATGACGTACTCCTGTCCCTTTGTTCCGTGGCAACCTTTTACAGGCGTCACTTTCAAATGTTTATAAAAGTGGAAGTTTGCCAGCATTTTGAGTTCCTGCACCCTGATTTGCGGAGTGTTGTGGGTCA
>NC_090411.1:25616758-25618392 GCF_036365525.1 Heterodontus francisci
TCTCTGTGTCTCTCTCTCTCTCTCTGTGTCTCGCTCTCTCTCTCTCTCTCTCTCTCTCTGTGTCTCTCTCTCTCTCTCTCTCTCTCTCTCTGTGTCTCGCTCTCTCTCTCTCTCTCTCTCTCTCTGTGTCTCGCTCTCTCTCTCTCTCTCTCTCTCTCTGTGTCTCGCTCTCTCTCTCTCTCTCTCTCTCTCTGTGTCTCGCTCTCTCTCTCTCTCTCTCTCTCTGTGTCTCGCTCTCTCTCTCTCTCTCTCTCTCTGTGTCTCGCTCTCTCTCTCTCTCTCTCTCTCTCTGTGTCTCGCTCTCTCTCTCTCTCTCTTCTGTGTCTCGCTCTCTCTCGCTCTCTCTCTCTCTGTGTCTCGCTCTCTCGCTTCTCTCTCTCTGTGTCTCGCTCTCTCTCGCTCTGTGTCTCGCTCTCTCTCGCTCTGTGTCTCGCTCTCTCTCGCTCTGTGTCTCGCTCTCTCTCGCTCTGTGTCTCGCTCTCTCTCTCTGTGTCCTCGCTCTCTCTCGCTCCTGTGTCGCTCTCTCTCTCCCTCTGTGTCTCGCTCTCTCTCGCTCTGTGTCTCGCTCTCTCTCGCTCTGTGTCTCGCTCTCTCTCGCTCTGTGTCTCGCTCTCTCTCGCTCTGTGTCTCGCTCTCTCGCTCTCGTGTCTCGCTCTCTCTCGCTCTGTGTCTCGGCTCTCTCGCTCTGTGTCTCGCTCTCTCTCGCTCTGTGTCTCGCTCTCTCTCGCTCTGTGTCTCGCTCTCTCTCGCTCTGTGTCTCGCTCTCTCTCGCTCTGTGTCTCGCTCTCTCTCGCTCTGTGTCTCGCTCTCTCTCGCTCTGTGTCTCGCTCTCTCTCGCTCTGTGTCTCGCTCTCTCTCGCTCTGTGTCTCGCTCTCTCTCGCTCTGTGTCTCGCTCTCTCTCGCTCTGTGTCTCGCTCTCTCTCGCTCTGTGTCTCGCTCTCTCTCGCTCTGTGTCTCGCTCTCTCTCGCTCTGTGTCCTCGCTCTCTCTCGCTCTGTGTCTCGCTCTCTCTCGCTCTGTGTCTCGTCTCTCTCGCTCTGTGTCTCGCTCTCTCTCGCTCTGTGTCTCGCTCTCTCTCGCTCAGTGTCTCGCTCTCTCTCGCTCTTTGTCTCGCTCTCTCTCGCTCCTGTGTCTCGCTCCCGCCTCTCTCGGCTCCTCTCGCACTGTGTCTCGCTCTCTCTCGCTCTGTGTCTCGCTCTCTCTCGCTCTGTGTCTCGCTCTCTCTCGCTCTGTGTCTCGTCTCTCTCTCGCTCTAGCTGGTCTCGCTCTCTCTCGCCTCTGGTCGCTCTCTCGGCTCTCTCTCGCTCTGTGTCTCGCTCTCTCTCGCTGTGTCTCGCTCTCTCTCGCTCTGTGTCTCGCTCTCTCTCGCTCTGTGTCTCGCTCTCTCTCGCTCTGTGTCTCGCTCTCTCTCGCTCTGTGTCTCGCTCTCTCTCGCTCTGTGTCTCGCTCTCTCTCGCTCTGTGTCTCGCTCTCTCTCGCTCTGTGTCTCGCTCTCTCTCGCTCTGTGTCTCGCTCTCTCTCTCGCTCTGTGTCTCGCTCTCTCTCGCTCTGTGTCTCGCTCTCTCTCGCTCTGTGTCTCGCTCTCTCCTCGGCTCTGTCTCTCGCTCTCTCTCGCTCTGTCTCTCGCTCTTCTC